>NC_084827.1:70514715-70817745 GCF_033115175.1 Lepus europaeus
GAGAGAGAGAAACTCGTGTCCGTATTGGTCACTTTTTTTTTCCCCTCTCTCTCTTCTAGTTAGCCTGGTGAACTTTTCCCCACGGAGTTTCAAGCCTCGTTCCCTCTAGCCTCCTCTTTCCACTTGCCCGCTGGTATCTCGGGCTATTGAGGTTCATCTCACCTCGTGTTCCAGCGCTGGTGTGTTGAGTCTGCCGCTGGTGTCCCGAACTTGGTCTCCCACGCTCTTCACGCAGGTCCACTGTGAATCACTAGTTCCGGAAGAGTTTCCTCTGCTGTTTCTTCCCCTACTCTTCCTTGACCCTGCAGTATCTCCACTTTTATTAACCCGTCTGTCCCCCAGACTAATCGTGTGCTCCGTTCCTATTCCGCCATCTTGCCGCTCTCCATTTGTGATTATGATTTTAAAGATTCTGGATTTTAGAAGTTTTAGATTTTAGGGATTTTAATCTTTTGGGATCTCAACATTGGGATTTTGTCTTTTGGGATTATGATTGGTACCATCCCTTAAACACTATTTTAATGGAATCACATGAATGTTGAGTGCTAGCTTTTAAGTAATTCAAAATATTTTATTATTCTCTGTTACCCCTTTTTGACTTCTTGGTATTTAGAAGTGAATTTTAAAATTTGCAAATATTTGGGCATTTTTCAAATTTATTTATGTATTTGACCTCTAATTCTGTTTTTTAAGGGAGCATACCTATTCTAATGGGGAGAAACTTCATTCACTTTTAGCTTAGAACATTGTGATTTTCTTTATTGTTATTCCAAGAGAAAAATTTTTGTCCTTGTTAGTTGGAAAATTGCGGATATGATAAAAAAGTACGGATAAATACAGACTATGTTGATTAAAAATATACATTTCTTCTGGCAATAATATATTTTTCAAAAGTAAACATTCAGTCATTTGAGTTAAATTTAATTATTCCGTGACTTGATAGTTAGAAATAACTACTCAACAATATTTTAAGAAAGAGGCCACTGCAAAAAATGTGCCCTCTTTAAGGATTAAGGCAAGTACATCTGAAAACATACATAAGGTAAGGTTTTATTTCAGCAAATATAATAACTCTTACATTAAGCACTGAGTAGGACCTTCCCTCTAGCTGTCTGCTGTATAAATGCTAAAGATATTGATGACCCATATGACTGACTTTATCTTATTATCATGAGCTGTCATTCTGCTTACAAGGATTCTTCACTGACCAAGTTCAATCAGACTTGATTTACATTAGGATGGAAAAGAAAAGTGTTATGGATTAGGGAGTGTGGAGGCTACAGGCCCTTATTGTACCAACATGTTCAAATTGAAGGTGTGGATTGTGGAGCATGCTATAGATTTCCAAGTGGTTATTGATAGTCATCATATATCAATGTTATGACTAAGAAAATTCCCTGCGTACAAGGGAATTCCCTGCAAGATTCTCCATATAGTAGTCCCTTTAGCATCACATGTAGCAAGTTAGCAAAACTCATAGGCATGCCAGTATGCCAGCTGAAAAATGAGCTATACATTTAATAAAATTATATAACTAAAACTGAAGAATGAACAGAGTAATGAGAGAAATGAACTCATTCAAGAATGAGAAGTTCATCTTCTAGTTTTGCCTCTGCTACCGACAAAATGTAACTTTAAATTTTGTTTTATAGTCTCTTAGATCTGATTTGTTGATCAGAAAAGTGGTCCAGGGAGGCCAGATAGACTGGAATATCACAACCCAGGTCAGCCTTTTTTGGGATTAAATGGATTCTTGACATCTCTCTAAACACACACACACACACACACATAAACACACTCCTCTGTACAGTCCATATTTTGCTCATCCTAAAACATTCTTATTTGGGGCCGGCATGGTGGCGCAGTGGGTTAATCTTCTGCCTGCAGTGCCAGCATAGCCTAAGGCACCAGTTCTAGTCCTGGCTGCTCTTCTTCTGAACCAGCTCTCTCCTATGACCTGGGAAAGCAATAGAAGATGGCCCAATCGTTTGGGCCCCTGCACCCACATGGGAGACCCAAAAGTAGTTCCTGGCTTCCGATTGGCCCAGCTCCAGCCATTGTGGTCATTTTGTGGAGTGAACCAGCAGATGGAAGACCTCTCTGTCTCCCCTTCTCACTGTCTCTAACTTTACCTCTCAAATAAATATTTTTTTAAAAATTATTTTTATTATAAATTCACATATATAGAAACATCAATATTTACATTCTTTTACTTGCTTTCATCATTTTTTTTTAAAGATTTATTTATTTGAAAGACAGAGTTACAGATAGAGAGAGAGAGGGCTTCCATCCGCTAGTTCACTCCCCAGATGGCCGCAATGGCCAGAGCTATGCTGATCCAAAGCCAGGAGCCAGGAGCTTCTTCCAGGTCTCCCACATGGGTACAGGGGTCCAAGCACTTGGGCCATCTTCCACTGCTTTTCCAGGCCATAGCAGAGAACTGGATAGGAAGAGGAGAAGTCGGTACTAGAACTGGCGCCCATATGGGATGCTGGAAGTTCAGGCCAGGGCTTTAAACTGCTAAGCCACAGCACCAGTCTCTTTCATCATTATTTTGTATTTAACACAAATTTTTCCTTCACATATTAAAACAAGTACTAACCAGTATACAAAACAAATATTTCTTGAATGTGAATGAAAACTAATCAAAGGATATATTTGTCATGGTACTTGGATCCAGATAATTTAATGTGATTTCTTAAATTTTAGCTACCCTCTGAATATTTTTAATTCAGTTTTTATTTTAATTTTTAAAATATATTTTAAATATATTATATATAAATATATATAAAATATAAATATAAATATTTAAAATATATTTTTATTCTTTTAAAATATAATGTTAGGGAGATTGTAGAATGAAAATTATAATTTGTAATACCCCTACAAGTCTTTCAGTACAAAAATGAGAGAAAACAAGTGGTAAGATGCTTTCAAGAAATTATATTTTAATCCACAAAACTTGGCAGACTAAAAATTTTTGAGAATGCTGACTTAATACATTTACTGAAGTTCTAGAAAAGGAATCTTCTTTATTAGAAGTATCTTAAAGAATAAATTATATATATTTAAAATTCTACCATTTAACCTTTTATATGTAATTCAAAATACCTATCCTTGTTAATAGAATACACTATTTATTATGCTGACACTTTTTAGAAAACATTTTAAATAATAATTTGCTTTTAAAAGATGACAGGGTTTTTAAAATAACAATAAGACTGTTAATAGATGTTGCAAGCAACACAGTAGAAAAATGCTGGTTTTCTTTAGAAGCCCCACCCTGTGTTTTGTTTGTAATTTGTGTCAAATCAAAACCTATGAACCGGCCCGGTGCTGGTGCTGTGGCACAGCGGGCTAAAACCCTGGCCTGAAGCGCCTGCATCCCATATGGGCAACAGTTTTAGTCCTGGCTGCTCCTCTTCCAATCCAGCTCTCTGCTAAGGACTGGGATAGCAGTAGAAGATGCCCCAAGCCCTTGGGACCCTGCACCCACTTGGAAGACCCGGAAGAAGCTCCTGACTCCTGGCTTTGGATCGGCGCAGCTCCAGCCATTGCGGTCATCTGGGGAGTGAACCTACGGATGGAAGACCTCTCTCTCTGTCTCTACCTCTCTCTGTAACTCTTTCAAATAAATAAAATAAATCTTTAAAAACAAAACAAAACCTATGAACCTCAGATTCCCTTATGAATAAGACAACCATAGGACACTGGTTCTATTGTTCAAGATTTTACATTTAATGAGAGATAATATTTTATAAATTCTAGAAATTTACATTAATATTTTCATTGTTTCTAATTTTCAATATTAAAACAATTAAGATATAAAATTATGTATAGATGAGTTGTTAAGAAGGAAAGAGAGCTCTAGGTAGACAACTTGGAAATGACTATGTTTTCAGAACTCTAAATCATCAAAAAGTATATAAATGACTTAGCAGCTTCTTTCAGCTTAAAGACAACTTTTACACAAAAAGAAAATAAAAAGCAAAAAGCAAAGAAAAAGTACATGTCACATCATATTTACCATGCTCCACCACTGTCATCCTCCAGTCTCTCCAAATCCTGAATCAGTGGCGTCCACTTGATCTTGGGCTAAAACCTCCAAAACTGTTAGCCTATATAAATCTTTCTATATAAATCTATATATAAATTTTCTTTACAAGTAGCCTGTGTCAAGCATCTAGTGTAATATGGAAACTTGACTAACATAAAATCTTATTTTAAGGTTTGATTTCCTATTACAGTGTAAGGATTGGCCCAGGATACATCTATGTTTATCTTAATTTGTTTCAAATAAAAGTTTTACATTAAGAATATTAATTGGTGGCATTATTATCCCATTAGTTCTAGTTGATTCTTTATAGATAAGTACCATAGATAAGAAAGTGCCAAAGAATTGAAAGTCAGGAGGCTTCAGTTTATGCCTTTGTTCTGCTAATGAACAATGAGCTTCAGGAAAAAACTTTCACTCCTCACAGCTCTACTGTATGTGTTCCTCAACAGAGAAAGGAAAATTCCAGATGAAAATGTCTTAAATTTAATGATACTCTTACCATAAATACCTATGACTATAACACAGACTAATTTTCATGTAACTTCCATGACTTCCATTATTTCCAGTCATAAATTCCAATTATATGTGCTGAGGATCTGATGGAGTGCCCATGGCTTACACTTTTGCAGCACTGTGGGGACAATTCTGCAATCCATGTTAGATGGTATGAACCTTAGTCCTAAATGGCAATCAGGACCTCTGTCAACCTTTCAAAGGATGTAACCCCTTGATCCTAATTTTAACATTTAACTAGTAGGGACGTTAGGATGTGTTCATCATAGTGTCAAACACATGTAGTAAAAACATTATATAGGTCCTAACTAAAGGGAAAGATAAACCATTCTCTCATCACATTTTATAAAACATCGAGATTTGGCATCAAGGACAAGAGGATGGTGAATACTCAAACCAGAACAGCACTGTTGTTCTGCCCACTCCCCATCGTAATAGAATTGCCTCAACTGTTGAGGTCAAGTAGACTTTGTGCTCTTCATTCTCATCTCTCCTCTAAGCATATGTTGCTTCAATAATTCTTTCTGAAGGGAAGCAATATCAGTGATCCTACTGTTTTATTAAAATTGCAAGCAAAATAAAAAATCTATTGGCAAGATCTCAGGGCAATTTCCCAGCATATCTTATGCCAAATATTTTGCAAAATGTGCAAGCTTAGTTATTTAAAAAACATTATTCTCATGTTATAATTATAGTATCAAGAATTCCAAACATTTTTATATAGAACTTGAAGTAAAGGGATTGGTCCCACTGCTAATACATACATAAATCTGATGAAAAGCTCATCATTTCATTTTCTTTCATATGGAAATGTATTCAAAATATCTTAATAAAATTCATTCAATGATTCATTCACTCAACAAATATTTAATGAGTGCCTTATATTTGGCTAGCATTATTTTAGATAGGAGACATAAGCTAAAACAAATGAACTCACTGCTTACATGGTATATATATTGTAGAAGTTACTGAAAATAAACTAAAGAAATTATATGGTTAAACTTTATGAAGTAATATTTGCAGTGAACAGAATGATGGAGGAAAAGTTAGAAGGTGTGGTCTGAGAAGCCATAACAACAGTGCTTAGTTCAGCCGAACACTTAACAGAATGGAATCAGCACTTTAACATTTCTATTTATTCATTTAATGTATCTGGGAGACAGAGAGAGAATGTAAGAATGAAAAAAAATTATCTATTAGAGAGGCAGATACACAGACAGAGAGAGAGAGAGAGAAGAAAAAGAGAAAGAGAGATTGGACAGAGAGAGGGAGATAATTCTCATTCACTGGTTCACTTCCTAAATGAAGCTGGCCCAAGGCAGAATCCAAGAGATGGAATGCAACCCATATCTCCCATGTAGGTATCAGAAATTCAATTATTTGAGTCATCACTTGCTGCCTTCCAGAGTCTACATTGGTAGGAATCTAGAACCGGGTGCTGAACCAGAACTGAGAAGTGAACCCAGGAATTTTAGTGTGAGACACAGATATCTTAACGGGGAAAAATGCATTCTCCCTGGAGTTTTGTATCTTAAACTTTAGTTGTCCAGCAAGTGTAGGTGATATTTTTCTTTATAAAGGAAGTTTAATGAATGTTGCCTTCTATTTTCTTTTTGATCCAGATTAAACATGTCTTGTTATGTTTGTTTTGCAATAACAAATGATGCTTGAGGGCTTAAGTGTTTCACTTGGCTGAGATGGTTCAAGAGTACATGCTTCTCTTGTTACACAGAAGGGCAGTTGTGCAGTTTCTGTTACATACACAGACTTTAGGTTTTATTGCTTTTGGTGATTGCTATCACTGACCTGTTTTTAACTGACATCTTCTATTCTTTGATAATATTTTGTTTGAACAGTGTTCTCTTCATTATGGTTGATTCATTTTTTTCCTAACCCACTGACCATGTAAGGGACATCTTCGCTCTCCAGTGTGGTTGCTTCCTCTCTATAGTGGAATTTTTAATGTCTGCCTCTTCTTTCCTATGAATTTTCCAAGAAATTCATCCTAGTCTTCCTAGAAGCTGAGAAGATGAATCACCATCAATCACACTTGTCCTCAGTCTTCCTTACTCAGAGTCGGTTCTTCACTTCTGTCAGGGCCATAAAAGGTGTTCTATAAATTCTAATACTGTCCATTTTTTTTCAAACTTCTACAGTCTATAAAACATACCTTTTTGAAGCTTGTTCCAATTATATAATGGTTATCATCAAATCATAATCATCATCATTACATCCTCTGCCATTTAACGTATTACTGTCATCCTACTTAAGAATCTGTTGTTACTCAACGTACAATATCCTTGAGTCTCCTTGGTCCCTATCAGTTAGCTAAGGTCAGCCAAATGCTAATGAAATCACAGTCTTATTACAGGCTTATCAGCATAACTATTAACCTGCTGGAAACATGGTAGGTGCAAAGCAATCTATTCATTTTAGAATGTTTAGAATGTGTACACGTTTATGAATCTATTAAAATGCACTACTGCTTTCTAATTGCAATTCCTCTTGTGTATTTTGCCTCCTCTCCCAAAATTGACTTCTATCATTGAAAACCCAGAAAACTAAAACATGTTTGAATTTGTTTCTGAGACATCAGAAACCTAATCATCCTACTCCATAACCATAACTTTGGAAAACTTATGAAATACGGTTGATGAGTAACTACAGAAAAGACTGTTTTTTTTTTTTTTTTTTTTTTTGGTAAGAAACAAATTGTGAAGAGAATAAGAGAGTGACAGAATGTTCTATTATAACATACCTCATCAATGAAGATTTTTTAACATATTATTAAAAAAGACAAAAGGAAAATTGTGCCATTCATGTCCTTAATTATGTTACAAAAGAGCAGTTGCTTCCATCTAATTTATGTGAAAGTGAATCTCGTGTAATTACCACATGAATTTGAAAAATAAATGCATACAAAAATAACAAAGTTAAAAAAATAAACAGAATGACTTACTACTTAATGTCAAAATAAGTCTAATCCATAGGAATATTTATTGGGGCCAGCATTGTAGTACAGCAGGTTAAGCTGGCACCTACAACACTGGCATCCCATTTGAGCACCTGTTTGAATCCTGGCTGCTCCACTTCCAATCCAACCCCTTGCTAATTTGCTTGGGAAAGCAGCAGAAGATGGTCCAAGTTCTTGGGACCCTTCACCTACATAGAAGAATCCGATGAAGCTCCTGGATCCTGGATTCAGCCTGGTCCAGCTCTAGTTGTAGCAGTCATTTAGGGAGTGAACCAGTGGATACAAGATCTGAATATCTCTCTGTCTCTCTCTCTAAGTCTATCTTTCAAATAAAAATACATATGTTTATTGCCATGAGAATAGAAATAGGTTGAAAGCAAGAAAAAAAAGGAAATTTAAGTGACCAGATTATAAATCATCTGTGGATTTGAGATCCAACTCATTTAGAACTTTTATGATGAATAAACACGGTGAAGTTCCTTTTACTATTCTGGAGCACTTACTACACACAGGAGGGTAACAAAATAAAGGATAGGTCTACTTATTTGAATGTTGTATGGAAATGTGAGGTGAGAAGCAAGTAAACATAACTGGACTTCTATCCTTGGCTATCACTACGGGGGATGCTACTGGCATCTAGTGGTTAGAGGCCAGGAAAGTTGTTAAACAAACTACTGTCCACCAAGAGGCTCCTACAACAAAGAATGATCTGATTCAAATAGCAAGAGTGTGCAAGTTGGGAAACCTGCCCTGGGAAGCTACTGTTTTTACAACCTAGCCATTAGAACTACCAGGAGAGTTTGTTTGATTGATTAGTGCCATTTCTAACAGTTCTAAATCAGTAGGCCTTGGGTGGAGTTCTAGAATTTGCAATTCTAGCACTCATAAAAGTTGATATTTCCTGTTTCCATACAATGTGTCATATCCAAAGCTATATATGTGATGTCTTTCTTTTCTTCTAGATTCTAAACTCCATCAGAACAAAATCTGCCCAATTCAGCACTGCATATTCACACAGCAGGAGTCAAATTTGCAAGGAATGAGATTTTTTGAGCTTAAATTTTAGAATGGTTATACTATTTTAAAGCCAATGAGTTGCTTATCTCTGAGTCCATTTCAATTACAAAAAAGTGCTACTTAGTTATAGGTATTTTTTAAAGATTTATTTATTTATTTATTTGGAAGGGAGAGTTACAGAGAGGCAGAGGCAGAGAGAGAGAGAGAGAGAGAGAGAGAGAGAGAGAGAGATCCTTCATCTGCTGGTTCACTTCCCTGATGGCCACAATGGCAGGAGCTGCATCGATCTGAAGCCAGGAGCCAGAAGCTTTTTCCAGGTTTCCATGTGGGTGCAGAGCCAAAGGACATGGGCCATTTTCTACTACTTTCCCAGGCCACAGCAGAGAGCTGAATCAGAAGTGGAGCAGGTGGGACTCAATCCTGAACCCATATGGGATATTGGCACTGCAGGCATTGGCTTTACCTGCTGCACCACAGCGCCAGCCCCATACGTATTAATATTAACCGATTAAAAACCTGGGGATGACATTGGCTACTATGGGCTATCTACTGCTTGAATATGAAAAGCATCAATAAATTTGTACTAAATTGTTTATAGCTTTTAAGAAGTCACTCTAAAATATTTATACATGATTAATATTAATGAACATTTCATGACTGTCTCATAAATTAGCCTTTCCAAATCAAAGAAAAGACTTATTAGAATATCATGTTAAAATTTTTAAAAGTCTTTTTATTAGATGGATGGTGAAAGAAAAAAGAAAAATAGTATAAATGAATAAAATATTTACAATGTAAGCCAATAGCCTCAATCGTTGTTATAGACCTTATTTCTTACCCTGTCACTGTCATCTCTAGTTTCCTAACCTTCTTTTTGTGTGTGTGTGTGTGTGTGTATGAATTGTTTTTTTTTTAACTTTTATTTAATGAATATAAATTTCCAGTGTACAGCTTATGGATTACAATGGCTTCCCCCTCCCATAACTTCCCTCCCACCCACAACCCTCCCCTCTCCCGCTCCCTCTCCCCTTCCATTCACATCAAGATTCATTTTCAATTCTCTTTATATACAGAAGATCAATTTAGTATAAAGATTTCAACAGTTTGCACCCACATAGAAACACAAAGTGAAACATACTGTTTGAGTACTAGTTATAGCATTAAATCACAATGTACAGCACATTAAGGACAGAGATCCTACATGAGGAGCAAGTGCACAGTGGCTCCTGTTGTTGACCCAACAAATTGACACTCTAGTTTATGGCGCCAGTAACCACCCTAGGCTGTCGTCATGAGTTGCCATGGCTATGGAAGCCTTCCAAGTTTGCCGACTCTGATCATATTTAGACAAGGTCATAAAAGACAGAGTGAGGATAGTAACCAATGATCCTAAGAGTGGCATTTACCAGGTTTGAACAATTATACAGCATTAAGTGGGGAAGAGGACCATCAGTACACACAGGTTGGAAGTAGAGCCATTGGTGGTAGAGTAGAGGTTATGATTACAAAGGAATGAGGCCCAAGTGTGCTAGACAGGGCCTAGAACAAAGGACAGAGTCATTATTAGATGTGCTAAGAAAGGTGCTGTCTAAGCTACAATTAAGTTTTCTGATTGAGAGGCAAATAGAACCTGATAGAAGGGGCTTGATAATAATCTGGTGGGCTTTAGGCCTTAGTTTCCTAACCTTCTGATAGTTTCAGACAAACTGGAGACACATGGTATACAGAACTGTTGAAGACACCTCATTTTAGATAGATTATTAACAAAATATTGCTAATTCTGACAAGCATCCAGTAACATATTTTCCCCTCTACATTTCTCTTAAAAATGAAGCCTCTTGAGGAAAAATGTGATACTAGTTTTAAATATCATTGCAAAGAAGAATGACTAGATATAGACATTATATAGACTAGATATAGATATAGATATGTAAAAGACAAAATTTATGTAGTAAAATTATTTTGATTTGTGTTCAACTAAATTGATATCTCTTAGTAATAATCAAATGCATTAAATAAGTGGCATCTTGATTTATTATTTTTTCTTCTTTCATCTACTCATATGCGAATAACTAGACAAGTTTTTCTAAAGTACTGTTTTGATCTTTTGGTATCTTTCTTTCCTAAAAAATATTAAATGATATTCTACTAAATACAATACTGTTATCAAAAATCTTCTGGACCCAGAAAATCGAGAATTTAAATTTAGAATAATTCCTGCAATAACTCCAACAAATATTGACTGAAACACATACACACATCCACACAAAGATACCATAGTATAGTTGTGCTCATGAGTGAAAGAATAAATAAAAATCAAGAGCTGCAAGCTGCTCAGCTTATTGATAGAAGCAATGGAGCCCAGATCTAGATATGATAAGGGAATTGGATTATTATGTCCTTAGAGGGAAGATCAGATCTTGGACTTTCAAAGACTGGTTAGAATTGAAACTAAGACTTTAAGCAAGTACAAATCCATTGAAGAAAAAAAAAAAACTTTACTTATCAATGCAGGAAATTAACAAGAGTGGGCTGGTGCTTTGGTTAGCAGGTAAAGCTGCTGCCTACAGTGCTGGGATCTCATATGGTTGCCGGTTTGAGTCCTGGCTGCTCCACATCCAATCCATCTCTCTGCTATAAGCTATATGTTTCCTGGAAAAGCAGTAGAATATGGCCCGAGTCCATGGGACTCTGCACCCTCGTGGGAGACATGGAAGAAGCTCCTCACTCCTGCCTTTGGATCAGCACAGCTCCGGCCAATGTGGCCATTTGGGGAGTGAACCAGTCGATGGAAGACCTCTCTCTCCTCTGCCTCTGCACCTCTGAAACACTGCCTTTCAAATAAGCAAATAAATCTTAATAAAAAGAAATTAGGGCCGGCGCCACGGCTCAATAGGCTAATCTTTCCGCCTGCGGCACCAGCACACTGGGTTCTAGTCCTGCTCGGGGCACTGGATTCTGTCCCGGTTGCCCCTCTTCCAGGCCAGCTCTCTGCTATGGCCAGGGAGTGCAGTGGAGGATGGCCAAAGTCCTTGGGCCCTGCACCCCATGGGAGACCAGGAGAAGCACCTGGCTCCTGGCTTCAGATCAGTGCGGTGCGCCGGCCACAGCACACCGGCCACGGCGGCCATTGGAGGGTGAACCAACGGCAAAAGGAAGACCTTTCTCTCTCTCTCTCACTATCCACTCTGCCTGTCAAAAATAAATAAATTAATTAATTAAAAAAAAGAAATTAGAAGAGCTTCTCTTGATCCAGATCTGAGCAACAAACAGATCATGAAAAATTAAATTACTAGTTTTATGTTTCCTCATAAGTTTGCAGTCTAGAGTTACATTTACCATGTGGTTAGGGAAATGCAAAGCTAAAATGTAGTTACATTCCAAATGCTTAATACCCACATTTGTCCTAGTAGCTATTTTATCGAACATTGCTAGTGTGAAATATTAAATGGAGAAGTAATATTCAAGGGCATCTCAGATAAATCATAGTTATTATTTGCCCAAAACGTTAACAGATGGAATTAAGAAAATTTTCAAAGAAAAGTTGGGAGCTAGTCTGACTTCAAATGGCAAATAGACAATTATTGACCAAATACAATAGCCCTTCCAAACTCCATCAGTCAAAACTTCACATAAGAAAATGTTTGCCTCCTAACAAACCCTGTATCACAAGTTAAATGTAACATATGTATACCACAGTTTGCTAAAGCACTACAACTGGAAGTCATGTTAACATTGATGTCAGATTCCTACAGAACTACCTTTTATTCAACTCATTTTTCACCCATAACAGTACATTATCTATCTTTCCATGTGACAATTTATAATTTTATTTTATAAAATTAATGATTTGGGGCTGGTGATATGTCATAATGGGTTTACCTACCACCTGCAAAATTGGCATCTCATATAGAAGTCAGTTCATTCCCAGCTGCTCCACTTCAAATCCAGTTCCCTACTAATGGACTTAGGAAAGCAGCAGATGATGTCGCAAGTACTTGGGTCCCTGCACACACATGGGAGACCTGGATGAAGCTCTTGGATCCTGACTTCAGTCTGGCCTAGCTTTGGCCATTTGGGGAGTGAACTAGTGGATGAAAGATCCCTCTCTCTCTCTCTCTATGTGCTTTACCTGTCTCTGTAACTCTGCCTTTCCAATACAAATAAAACAAATCTCTGAAAATACCCAAAAAGTAGAGATTTCATGATTTATTTACCTCAAGATCTTTCTGGAGTTAAGGTAAGAAACTCTACTGTAAAATAATAAAACATGCATTACAGAAAACCAATAGGGAAAAAATGCAGACAAAGAAGGAATATATAGGAAAAAAGATAGGAAAGGAATGAAATAGATAAATTTAACTCTAGATAGCTAATGCAGTTAAACATGCCTCTGAAATTTATGATAATGAATGTAAGACGAACACAATGTCAGTTCAATAATCTTTACTATCTTAATGGAAGAAAGGTGTTTATTCTTGGAAAAACATTTCTTGCCACTAAAATTCACCTTTTTATATAATATATGTACTATTTCTAAACTCATATACCTAGAAACACACATATACATTACTGTCTTTCGAAATGATGAACTATTTCATGATTGATAGCTTAAAATTGCCATGCAAAAGAACAAGTTCAGTTCTCCAAATGGCAACTGAAATTCTGTACCCATTAAACAATAATTTCCTGTTATTCCCTCAGCTCAGACTCTTGTAGTCACTATTCTATTTACATGAATTTGACTGTCAGAGACTTCACATTAATAGAGTCACAAAATATTTCTTGTTTCTGTTATTTCACTTTGTGTTGTTTTCAAACAGGGAGTTGAATTTGAAGTGGAAGAGCGATGATTCAAGCAGGCACTCATATGGGATTCCAGCGTTATAGGTGCTAGCTCAACCTGCTGCACAATGCTGGCCTCAACAAATATTCCTACAGATTAGTCTTGTTTTACCTTCAGTAGTAACTCAGGATTTCTTCATGTTGTAGCATATATCATAATTTCCTTCTGAATAATATTTTGCAGCATGTATGTACTACATTTTCATTTATCCATCAAGGAACCTGGGTAGTTTTTAGCCACTGGGCTACACATAATGATACTGCAATGAACACTGGTGTACAAATGCCCGTGTGAGTCCTTGCTTTCAATTATTTTGAATATAAACCAGGTAGTGGAATTTCCATATGCTTGCATGCTTAACTTTTGAAGGGACAATCAAATCTCCCACAGTGGTTGCACTATTTTGCACTTCTATAAGGAGTGCAAAACAATTTCAGTTTCTCTTCATCTTTGCCAATACTTTCATTTCAGTTTTGTTTTGTTTTGTGTGTATTTAATTTGGATCATTCGCATCCTACTAAGAATGAAATGATATCTCCCTGTGGATTTCATTTGCATTTCTCTAATGATTAGTGATGCTGAGCAACTTTTCATGGGCTTATTCCTGCCCTTTAAATCACAGTTTTTGTTTAACTTGAAATTCTGATAAAATAAAGAGACCTTGAACCCTTAGATAAAGAAAGTTATTCTTTTATTTATTTATTTATTTTTTGCCAGGCAGAGTTAGACAGTGAGAGAGACAGAGAGAGAGTTATGGACAGTGAGAGAGAGACAGAGAGAAAGGTCTTCCTTCCGTTATTTCCCTCCCCCAATGGCTGCTGGCACCGCGCTGATCCGAAGCCAGGAGCCAGGTGCTTTCTCCAGGTTTCCCACGCGGGTGCAGGGACCAAAGCACTTGGGCCATCCTCCACTGCCCTCCCGGGCCACAGCAGAGAGCTGGACTGGAAGAGGAGCAACCGGGACTAGTACTCGGCGCCCCAGCCGCGACTAGAACCTGGGGTGTTGGTGCTGCAGGCAGAGGATTAGTCAAGTGAGCCACGGCGCTGGCCAAGAGTTATTATTTTCAACATACAATTTAAGACAAAATTTTTGTTCTTGAAGTGCTTGAATGTCAGCTGTTTGGCACTGTGTGGTACAAAAGATGTATTCAATAAAATGCATACTATGAAATAAATTATACTGTGTTTGAATGAAAGTGTAGACACTAGGAAAATATTGTATTATTTTAGTTCTTGTATTTATTAGTGAGAGATGTTAGAATACCTTCCAAAGAGACATTTATTACCTTGAAAGTTAACATTTACTTCCTTAAAAATGTTAAATAATTTAGTCATATTCTTATCACAATTTTTCCATGTATTTTCATTTCATTTGGGAGAGATGCCTCCAACAGCCAGGGCTGAGCCAGGCCAAAACTAGGAGTTCAGAATTCCACGTGGGTTTCCACACGGGTGGTAGGAACCCAAGTACTTCAGCCATCCTCCTGCTGCCTTCAAGGGTACACATTAGCAGGGGGCTGAATCGGAAGTGGAGGAGTTGCAACTAGATCCAAGAACCCTGATATTGGATATGAGCATCCCAGGCAGTGACTTAATTGTCCCTTTCCTCACATTGTTAATGCGATCTCCTACACTGAACTACAAGCTGTTGATTACCACATGATTAAGATGAAGAGACACTGGATTATGAATATTTCAGTTTCCACCTGTTTTGATATCCAGCATCACTTTCCAATTTTAAAACCACCACACAGACATTTATCTGTGGGACTGTTGTAGTCATAAATAACTTAGATAACACTAAAGCTCCTCTTATCAACCTGAACACATGGGAGGTGGTTGTGACTGCTCTCTCTGCTCTGTTAGATTCCTCCCCGATCATCTACTAATACATTTCATTTAAACAGCTTATGTCACTGAGCAAGCTCCTCTTTTAATCACTTTCATTTATCTCTGACTCCACAGACACCTTCTTTTGAATCTGTCACGACTTGAGTCTCCAGGAAGAGCTGAGACTCTCTCCAGGTACTTTAACCAATACCTGCTGTACTCCAAACAAGGAGCGGCTCCCGAAGGAAGTGTCTGTACTTGAGACAACAGTGGGTAGTACATCAGATCACCCTTTCAATTTTCTCTATGAAGTTTTAAAAATGGCAAATAATTTCTTCCTAAAAGCCGGAGGCCAATCTACAAGGTTTCAATTACAAGGTATTTTGTACGGATAAATGAGGGTTGAGATTGCTTTTGATCTATGCACTACACAAAAATAATTCACAGTGACTTCTCTTGGTGATATTAGGGAATGTCTTCACCTTATTCACCAATTATGTTAGGTTAATTCAGATATATTTTTCATGAGGTCAAGTAGATGATTGAAAGAGGTAACATTTGACATCTCTTATAACTCTAAAAATTTTGCACTTCTTTGACATGTAGTTAGCAGTAAATAAGATTCTGATTTAACGTCATGCAGTCAAAGTGTTCAGTTATCAATGGAACCATATGTTTCATTTAGAGAAATACTGTATCTTACACTTTGTGAAATTGCCATTGTTTACATATAACAAGGCCAAAAGTTGAATTTACTGTAGGTAGGTTGGATTATGAACTATTATTTGGGTAGGATAAGTTGTTAATTGAACTAGGTATGCTTCAGTTTGGATGTGCTTCTTATAGATGCCATGCTTATTTAAAAACATATTTATTCACACAACATGAAGTGAAGTCCAGAAAGGAAGAAAACTTCAAATAGACAAGTAGCTTCCCATGTTTGTAAAATTCTTCCTGTGCTTGTTCTGTAGCTTACCATTATTTATTTTTTTTAAAAGTTTTATTTATTTGAGAGGCAGAGTTACAGAGAGAAAGAGGCAGGGGGGCAGGGAGAAAAGTCTTCCATCCTATGGTTCACTCCCCAAATGGCCACAACAGCCAGATTTGGGCCAATCCAAAGCCAGAAGCTAGGAGCTTCATGCAGGTCTCCCATGTGGGAGCAGAGGCCCAAGCACTTGGACCATCTTCCATTGCTTTCCCAGGCCATTAGCAGGGAGCTGAATTGGAAGAGGAGCAGCCTGGACTTGAACCATGCCACTATAGGTTGCCAGCATGTCAGGCAAAGGCTTAACCTACTATGCCACAGCGCTGGCCCCATGGAGCTTACCATTATTAATCCATGTTGTTTTTCAGGCACCATTTAGTGTGTAACATCCAAATGTTACCAAGCCAGGACTCCAAATGCTCTTCTATAAATAGTGATTAAAAGTGGCTGATTGCCTACATCTAATATTTGAGCTCTAACAAGTATGTCTAAGCATCCATCAATTTTCTGAAAGCAGATACTTTCTAATTGAGACTTAAATTCTTAAATCAATATTTAAATTTTTAAATTATGCCACTTAATAGCATTTCTGTAAGTTACACTCAACACCTGAGAATTTAAAGAAAATTAAAATGATCTATTTGCAATTTATTTGTCTCAAGATCAATAACATCCAAAACACTAAACTTTTACATCTAAATTTGTACACTGAAATTTAAACCAAACTCCATCAAGTTTAACACTGTACTTACTTTATAGATGATGCTGAACACAGAGATAGGCACATATTATATTTGCAACATGATAATTGCTTTTAAAGAGAAATATTTTTTAGAAAAAATTTATTAAATAAATATAAATTTTGAAAGTACAACTTTTGGATTATAGCAGTTTTCCCCCCATAACCTCCCTCCCACCTGCAAACCATCCCCTCTCCTACTCCGTCTCCCATCCCATTCTTCATTAAGATTCATTTTTAATTATCTTTATATACAGAAGATCAACTTAGTATATACTAAGTAAAGATTTCAACAGATTGCATCCACACAGACATATAAAGTATAAAGTAGTCTTTGAAGACTAGTTTTACCGTTAATTCACATAGTACAACACATTAAGGACAGAGACTCTATATGGGGAGTAAGTGCACAGTGACTCCTGTTGTTGATTTAACAATTGACACTCTAATTTATGATGTCAGTGATCACCCGAGGTTCTCTTCATGAGCTGCCAAGGCTATGGAAAGCTCTTGAGTTCACAATCTCTGACCTTATTTAGACAAGGCCATAATCAAAGAAGTTCTCTCTTCTCTTCAGAGAAAGGTACCTCCTTCTCTGATGGCCTGTTTAAAGGAACTTCTTAACTAAGATTTCAGATTTTTTTCATCATTCTTCACGTAATATATTCAACTTATTTTGCACTGATGTAGTTTTTACTGGTATCTCTGAAAAACATTTTTGTTTTCATTTTTTCCTAACATTTACACTAAGATCAGAGTTGTTTCAAATAGCAAAAATGATATTGCCAGGGCCAGCACCGTGGCGTAGTGGTAAAGCCGTCGCCTGCAGTGCCAGCATCCCATATGGGCGCCAGTTCCAGTCTTGGTTGCTCTACTTCTGATGCAGCATTCTGCCTGGGAAAGCAGTGAAAGATGACCCAAGTCCTTGGGGCCCTGCATCCACGTGGGAGACCCGGAGAAAGCTCCTGATTCCTGGCTTCGGCTCTGCACAGCTCCGACTGTTGTGGCCAATTGGGGAGTGAACCAGCCTCTCCTTCTCTCTCTCTCTGTATAACTTTGACTTTCTAATAAATAAATAAAACTTAAAAAACGATATTGCCAATTTCAATGCCATCTGTCCAAATGCTTTTGCCAAATGCTTTTGATCTAGAAAATTCCAAATTTGTCACTAGATAAAAAAAAAAAAATCTAGGAATCCCATCACTGCTAACATTCACCTCACATTTCCAACAACTGCACGCCAATACTGTCTTTACAAAAACCATGATGATAACAATAATTTTCTTGTTTTTTTTTTTTTGTTGTTGTTGTTTGTTTCCATCTGTGTAGGATGTTCTTACTCATAAGTCCTCAAAGCCTGGGATCCATGGATTTTCCTAGTGCTTATATTCTTAGCGTGGCACTTGTTATTTTGTTCCTGGTTCAAGGGATTCCCTTTACTTTCTTGCCAACTCAGACATAGCATCAGAGAATATGCAAGCAACCCTCCCTTTTAAATTAAGCGGGGCTGTAAAAATGGTTATTCAGGTATGGTATTTAGTCTTATGGTTGAGACGCTTGTTAGGATGTCTGCATCCCTTAAGTGGAACACCTGAGTTTAAAACCTGACTCTGCTCCGGATTCCAGCTTCCTGAAAATGCACACACTGAGAGGCCGCAGCAAAGGCTCGAGGGATTGGGTTGCCATCACCCATGTGGGAGACTGGAATTGAGTCTCTGATTCCTGGCTTCAGCCTCAGGGTGGATCCATTGTGGCATTTAGGGAGAGAACCAGCAGAGAGGAGTTTTGTCTCTCTTCTCTCTTTCTCCTTTTTTTTTTAACTTTATTTTTTTCTTCATGTTAGGGCCATATTATTACAAAAAGAACAGGGTCAATGTAGGTTACAGTCTTTTCTAAGCTTAGGTCTGCCCCTAACATCTTATCTTTTGTACTTTAAATCTTGTGAATTATCTCTGAAAATGCCTTTAGTGTTAAGTTTTTTAGGTCAGCACATATTTTCCAGGATATCTTCTCTTTTTTCAAAACTATTTTGCTCATTTATGTTGATATTCCGGATCAAATGTGTGTGCACCCCCAAAATTCATGTATAGAAGCCTTACATACCTATAGCGTGATAGAATTTGGAGAGTAGACATTGGAGATGAGGTAAGTTTAGAAGAGGGAATGAATGGTATTCTGGTCAAATATGATCAGTGTCTTTAAAAAAGAGACACCAGGGAATTTGCTTAGTCTTGCCCTTCCATGTGAGGATACAGTGGGAAGTCAGCCATCCATGGGCCAGAAAGGTTATATCCTCACCAGTAACTGAGTCACCTGGTACCTTGATGTTGTACTTTCAGTTCCCAGAACTGAGAGAAATAGGATTCTGTTAGTCACCAGCATATGGTATTTTGTTATAGCATCCTGAGTTTAATAATACACTCAGTGTATTCACATTCACTCAGTTCTCCCAGCTGCATATCTGCAGCCTTTTGGATGGCAGCAGTGTCAACATTCCCAAGTCAGCTACTTCTACAACTCCATTTCCATGCCTTCTGGTTTCATTTCCAGCATTGTCACTTTTCATTTAATTGATGTACTTTTATCTTGGTGAGCCCATTTCCACATTCAACAATCCATTTTTGTAAGATGCCACATGTGTTCATCAATTTGAGACAGCAAACTTTGTCGTCTATGTGTGAACTCTGTAGCAGATGCATACACAGTGACAAGTCACATATTTTGAAAGAAGTGATATGATTGGTCACAGATCATGATGCAAATGTTTTATTTACATAGTGATTTGTGGGCTGAAGAGCTATCATTAATGTGTATTATGCAAATTATTCACAGCTAATATACCACGATAACTGGAATTTAAGCCATTTGTTAGAAAATGGATACTATTCAGCTAAACCATGATAACTGAATTCAAACTGAAAAATGAGGACTGATTGTATATGTGTATGCATGTGTATTTTTGCTTTCCAATATCTTCTTTGTGTTTTGTACCAAGATGAGTACCTTGCCAGCTTTCCTGCTTAAAATAGAAACTTGGGGACACTTCTGCTGCTATTCTCATTCATTAACTGAGCCAAGATACGTCAGTGACACTGGTTCCCTCTTATTTACTTCACTCAAAACACCTGCCATGAAACAGGTGCTTCACCCTATGAGCTAAAACCGCACTCCAACATTCCTCCTTCCACTTATTTAGAAAAAAAATCAGAAGTACCAGAAATACTTCTTAAATTCAGTTCAGTTCAAAAAGCATTATCTGTAATGTGATAAGAAGGTACACATTGTATTCATATTATAATGTCATATAATTAATAACAATAATATACAGTATTGTTATATTATACTGTATAATGATATGTGAATAATATGTGTATATACATACATGATGTATAATTTAGCCTTAAAAATTTAAAGGATTTCCAACACATATTAGGAGAAAGCAATGCCTGTGACACAGCTGAAACAATGATGAAAGAGACCCATCTTTAACTAGTAAATAATACTCTCTATATACATTTTTCTCTACACACACATGCACACACATACATTTGTTTTTCGGACCATCAAATTGGCTTATAACCAAAACTAGTTGGAGTGTTACCTTACAGTTTGACTTCCCAGGTTGCAAATTTATAACTATCAACATCTACTGTCGATGGTTCTAATGTAAGAACTGTATATCAAAATGCCCTTGACGATTAGTGACATTTGTCAAACACTAAGATAGATGGTTATAATTTTTTGTAAGACCTGCCTAATCATCCAAATTTATTTTCTTTTTTAATTTCAATTTTTAAAATTTATATTAGGTGAGAAAATTTCATGTAGTTCATATATAAAGTTAGAGAATAGTGATATTTCCTACACCATTTTCCATTCTGCCAATGCTCCCATCTTCTCTCCTGCTTCCTCTCTTTCTTATTTTTTCTTTAAATTTTTGCAACGACATACTTTCAGTTTATCTTGTAATTAGGCTTGACCCTCTACCAAATAAAGAATCCAACAAGTAGCAAGTAGCAAGAAACACATTTCTTTAAGAATAGAGACAAGGTTGCAAAGAATAATCAAATTTCAAAATATCAAGTTTACTCATATACATTACATTTTTTTTCATGCCCTGTATATTAATTACCACAAATCAGGAAAAACATGATATTTGTCTTTTGGGGGATGGCTTATTTCACTAAACATAATGGCTTCCAGTTGCATCCATTTTGTTGCAAATGACAGGATTTCATTCTTTTTTATGGGCCACTACACTGTTGGTGGGAAGGTAAACTAGTACAACCATTATGGAAGACAGTCTGGAGATTCCTCAAAAATCTGAAAATAGATCTACCATCTGATCCAGCCATCCTACTCCTGGGAATTAACTCAAAGATTATGAAATTAACATTTGAAAGAATTATCTGTACCTCTCTGTTTATTGCAGCTCTATTCACAATAGCTAAGATATGGAATCAACCCAGATGTATATCAACTGTGGTATACACACAGTATGGTATACAATCATTGGAAATAATTGAGGATTGCAATAGTAAGACAGATCATCCACCATGGCTACAGCGAACAAAAGGAGCAGGAAAAGTTGAGGGGTGGATCAAAGAACATGAGTGCATTACAAGTGTAAAGAAGAAATGGAGAGAGTGGAGTAAATAAAAATAGTAGTTACAGAGTGTTTAGTGTAAGAAGAAATCTAGGCATTGACAGCATATGTAGACTTTGGAAAAGTTAAAGAAACATATTTCTGTGTTTCACATAAATGTGAGAGTGATGATCAAAGATCAGCTAGGCAGCAGTTAACAGTGAAAAAAAATGAGAATTAAGACTGACTGATTATTGATTTTTATCATGATCCTATCCTCAAGGGCAAAACCAACCTGGTATACATATTTATCTTTTGAAAAACTCTTCTTAGGCTTCTCAATTCATTTCTAAGTTTCAAAATTCATCAGAACTACTAATACTTTGCAGAGCAAGTTTCTTTCCCTGCCTCCAAATGCACAATCTCTTTTCCAGATGGCTTCAGTAAATGCAGCAGGGCAACGACCCCCTGTAATCTAACTCACAAACAGTGATTCCAGATTGATTTCTAGTGATCTCAAAATGATAGCCATGGACCCACCCTCAGAAGAACCAATTTCTTTCTTTCAGAAGAGTGCATCATATCAGTAATTTCATATGAATGCACACCATAGAGTTTCTCAGGACACAAAATAAGTGGCTGAACTCAGAGAACGTAATCACAGCCTGCTCTTACACTATAATTTAATTGCAGAAATAGTTCAGAAATTCTAGAGCTAGAAACCTCAACCCTGGCTGGCGCCGCAGCTCACTAGGCTAATCCTCTGCCTTGCAGCGCTGGCACACCGGGTTCTAGTCCCGGTCGGGGAACCGATCCTGTCCCGGTTGCCCCTCTTCCAGGCCAGCTCTCTGCTGTGGCCAGGGAGTGCAGTGGAGGATGGCCCAAGTGCTTGGGCCCTGCACCCCATGGGAGACCAGGAGAAGCACCTGGCTCCTGCCATTGGATCAGCGCGGTGTGCCGGCCGCAGCGCGCCTACCGCGGCAGCCATTGGAAGGTGAACCAACGGCAAAAGGAAGACCTTTCTCTCTGTCTCTCTCTCACTGTCCACTCTGCCTGTCAAAAAAAAAAAAAAAAAAGAAACCTCAACCCTAACCCCAACCCTGTGATACTCTGCACTCATCAGACAACTCCTTCCCATCCTTCAGGCCGTAGAGAGCCTAGCACATTCATTCAAACATAAAAATTATAGAGAGTCCTATAGCCTACTACACTGTAGAAATATGGAAGTAACTCTTGTAAGGGCTCATCAGCCATTAAGCAATGTTTGCATATAATTAAGCCTCTATTTAACAATTGCCACCTAGCACACATCAGGCTTGCTCTAGAATTTGAGCAAATGTGGGTTCCAGGGACATGTGATCAGCTCTGCAAGACTGAGGAAAGAAGGAAGGTACAGGAAGATGAGATTTGAAAAGGTCTAATCAAGAAAACGACCCTATTGAGCGATGAAAAATGAACCTACATCTATCAAGTAAGTAAAGAGAAGTAGGTCGGTTCTGAGAGAGAAGGTCAGGGGAACAAAGACTCAACCCTGCTTTCTCAGATCGAGGAAACTTCTCTAAACAATTTGTTACACTCAGAAATAGATTGAGATTCAAAAATCCAATCCAGGTTCTTAGTTGTTAATAGGACAGTGCCTCAGATATTTCAGATTACGCTTGCAGAGCATGTATCCTCATTTTAAATTATCTCCAAAGAGCTTTTATCTGCTGAAAGCATCATTTTATGCACATTATTTTTTCACTATAAAGTAAAAAAGTTACTTTGCATTTTTGTATCAAACACTTGTAAAGTAATTTTAATATGCAATTAGAAGAGGGACACATTTTCAAAGAATATACTAGTTTAGAGATAAGTACAAGGGGAAAACACTACTTTGAAAAATGTGTTACATTGACACTTATATAACTGATTGCCTTAAAAAGACAAATAAAACAATATCTTAAATTTCTGAAATATTTTCTGGAAATATAGAACATACCCAAAGTATACCTTTAGTGCATGTTTATAAATGCTGAACATCAAAGTATGCTTTTTTGGCAAAGAAAATTTTCATTCACAAAATAGAAAAATAATTCACATAGGATGAAACATAAAAGGAACTTTTTGGTGTTCAATATGTGTAATCTCTAATTTCAGAAAAATTCTTCTTAAATAATTTTTCAACAGCATTTCAAGTTTCAATGATCACAGTGATGGCAAACCCATAGCCTAAAGGGCATCAGTAGAGGATGCCCCAATGTGGTCTCAAGTCCAGAGGTAGCAATACTGGTCCAGTCTCAATGATAGTTTCTATTGCACTTACAATAAATGTCTGCTCCAAAACAGACCAGAATTTCAAAGTAAGGATTGTATAGAAATATTTATACCATCTTCAAGATAAGTACAGACACAGAAAATACCAGCTCAAGCATTCCCTCCTTTGTGGAGTGTTTCAGGAGATCCCTTACCAAGGAGTGTTTATCAGAGCTTCTGTTTGCTCCACTCTTCATCCTATACAGATCCATTATTGCAGTTGTTATTTCATTTTATCTGTCCTGGAAGCTTCCTCAGAATATGGAACCAAATTAATTCTTCCTGATTCTCTCAAAATCTAATGCAACATCTGGCAAGAGGCAGGTATCCAATCAAATTTTGTATGAAAAAAGACACAATTTAGTTGGCCATAATATTAGTTAGTGTTTCAGAAGCTTGATAATGAAGATCAAACCCATTTACCAATTCTGAATTATAAGTTGGTTATATGACATAATACTAAGATTTCTCAGAAAATTTTATACAATAGCCTTTTTTGGGCTCTATTCAATTTTATCTTTGTTTTGCTCTTGTTTTTGCTGTCTAATGTATAAATTATATTTCCACCATCTTCCATAGCCATTAATGTGTTTCAGAGTCCTTTAATATTTACAACTACATTCTATTTCTGAGGAAAACTAAGGAAAAAGCTATGATTAGAATATTTAAAAGTAAAGTGATCCAGTGTGTAGAAATTACTTACCTAAGACATAGAGATAATGACTGGTGAAGTCAGATTGAATTCAGGTCTCCAGAAACACAATTTCATAAAACAAAAATTTGAATGTGGATTTCACCACAAAAGTCACACTGTCTGAAGGGTATATGAAGGGGGATCTTAGTCAAATACATTTACATAGGTAGTTCACCTAGACAGCTTCATTATTGGAAATACCCATCTTCAGCTTCTCGTCACTAAAGAAATAAATGGCATAAAGGGAAAAGAAAGGACTGGATGGTTCAGTATTTGTGACATTGTGGGTTGTTCCAATATAAAAAACAGCCATATGTTAGCCTAATGTTCTATGTTAAAAATGCAATCAAGAGTACCTAAAGCATTCAGTGAATGTAAATCCTAACTACAAAAAAAAATGTGTGTGTTACATAGAGAATAGTATCTTACTAATGGAAGTAATCATGGAAGTAAAAAATGTATTTCTTTTAGTAATATCTTTACATTTGCTTTTTTATGTTTACATATTTATTTATTTTAAATTTGTACACACATATATACAGACACAGATAGTGAAATCATCCCTCCTTGAATGCAGAAAGTCATTAAGATGCATAAATCAATGAAAGTCTCCTTATTGGTATAAAAGAACTAACTGGCAATTTATAATACTAATTTTATTTATACATATATAATGCTGTGGACTGTAAATGAAAAATGTAATTTTTTCACATACCATGCAATATTTATGAAAATTATTCCAATAGTGCACAAAGAAAATGCTTATTAAAAGTAAATTGAATTCTCTAACCATGACTGTTAACCTCATAATTAGGTGTGTTGTCAACTAGGTGGACAAAGATGATCTCCAATCAAACCCTTCCCATATGAGACAAGAAATAGAGACCCTTTCCTTATGGGAACACAAAGGATTATGCCGCGTGATTTAGATGATAAACCACTTCCACTTACATTACTACATCTTGCAGGATGTGGTATAATGCCAATCCATGCCTTAGCTTGCTTCAGGATTTGATAATCTTGGCACTGTTGATATTTTGGATCATGTAATTATTTGTTGCAGGACAGCTGTTTTGTGCACATATGGATCTTCTACAGTATTTGTGGCCTCCAACCACAAGGTATTACTATCCTCCATTACCTTTGATAGTAAAAATGCCTCATTGTTCAATATTTGTTGAGATAAAATGTGCTGTAGACAGCTAATGAGTTGTCTTTCTGTTCACATGTATCATTATCACTTGAAATCAAGCCTTTCATTTCAAACATTATTTCCTAGAAAAATTTCTTCTACTTTCATTCAGATTTTGGTTAAGTCTATAATAGTTTAAATAAAAGAACAGTCAACTGATGAGCCTTGTCCTGAAGCTAAGCATTTTAATGAATATAATCAAGTATACTTGTTCATAAACTTGATCTTATCTAAGGGAAAAATTGATAGAATTAATAGACAACAATGGCTTTCAGCATATAAAAATCAAGTTTTGATGCTGACTGTGCCATCTGACATCGCTTTTCTGGCTGTGTTTTGTCTCCTCTTCCATCTGGAGTATTGTTAATTTATAGAGATTTTGTGATCATACTTTCTGATATGATGCTTCTTGGAATAAAGCATATTAGTTTCATGCTCAGCTTTGAAAGATTATTTATTATTAATAATCCTGACATTACTCTAATAAATTCCAAACTTAGATTCATAGATACTCTGCTGTAACAAAGATTCAGGATGCTACTCTTCATAATACAGCTCACATGAATATTTGGGCAAAAACTATTTCAAACTCAGATCTCTAAGGAGTGTAGAGATCATATTGGGTTTAGATAAATGGCAGGTTGATATCTACATCCTGTGCATTGGAGACAAGTTGGGTCAGAAATATAAGGAAAATATTTGATTAGACTCTCAAAGTGTTGAGAGACTAGCAATTACTATGACTAGCATGATTGAAAGAACAAAATTTCCGAAGATGTGAAGAGTTTCTGTTAAAAAAACCTCTAAAAGCCATTTACTTTCAGACAATCTCACCCTAATATATCCAGCCTCACGCAGAATAATGCAGGTAGCACCAGCCCTATATAACTTCAGTAACAAACATCATTCTTTCAGTCCATGTGTACTTTGTTCCTTATCTAGATCCTGATCTACTATTATGCAGAAGTTTTTGTTGGGACTATAGATTCCATGATGTGATTATCCTATACTAGGGTGAACAGTCCCACTGTTACACTGACCTTTTATCTCTTGTGCCATTCCTTTGGCTGTCTACTTTTATTGACTGCACCCATGCCCAGGTGATAGTGTTTGCTTCCTTCTTATGACATCACCGACCCATGGTCTTGTCCTCTAGACCATTGGAAACCTCTCATGACTGACTTCAACCCTTAAATCTCTGGGCAGGACATGTCATCCAGTATTTAACACAGCATCCCTGCCTTCTTTCTGAAAGACAAGAGTTTATGAAGAATCACAGTACACTGGCAGGTAAGAACCCTGTATCTCTACCTTGTTGCTGAATGATTTTCTTTCCTCTAAAATGCTACTATCATATCTGTTTATCCAACTTAAACAATGTACCTAACACAGTACTGGATGAATGTTATGTACTGCATGTTAGTACATAAGGAGGGAAATATATGCTACCTTATCTTAGCATGTTTCATTTAAGTTTTCAGAGTAACGGTCCGTTACAAGAAAAAGAAGTGAATGTATGAGTGCAACCATTTAAGTCCTGCTTATCAAATACTATGAATGCTGCAGTCGAGTGAACAGTGAAACACAGAGCAATTTGCTCATCCACCGTGTCCTGTATGCCAGTAGTGTGTTGTCTTTATTAAAGTCATATATGAAGAGAACACCATTCTTGAAATAGTACCACCTAAGGCTTTGCAGTTAGGAAATTCAATACAAAGTAAAAATCTGAGATGATCAATTCAGTTGCTTCTTCATACATGTTGTAAAACGAGTACTGTTTTCTCACTTGTTCCTCCTAGGATTAGAGTGTGAGTTCTTAAATTAATTTTTCACACTCAGAAATACATTGAGATTCAAAATATTTTAGATTATGTAATATATAAGAGTGTAATATACTGTTTGTATTACTTGGCCTATCCTATTTCAGGTAAATAGCTGGATTCTACATACGCTTAAAAATTGTATTGACAAATAGCTTTAGAATCTACCTAGATGATGATCACAACATTATTTTTTTCAAGGTTAAAATATTATTTTTCCCTATGCTACCTTAACAGATATAATATTTCGATGCCATTTTGCACTTTTATGCTTCATGATATTTCACATTAGTTTCCTACCCACTAACGATTGAGAAAGAATTAAGGATGTTTAATTATACATCAGAGATCTTAGAATAATCTAGCTCAGGAAAGTTTTCTGTTTGAGTCCCAACCTTGTGATCACTCAGTGTAAGCTAAATAGCAGGTAGTACTTTGCGAGGCAATTAATTTAATCAATGGATAAATCTGCTCATTACAAAATCTTAGGTCAATCCTAAAACACCTTCCACCTGCAAGTATTAATTCGTTCATGCGTCTATTTCATTTTTCCACTAATGAGTTACCTTAAAGTATTTGAAAATGTCTTTTAAAATATTTGAAAATGGATATCAGGCAGTTCTTGTGTCCCAACTCTTTCTTGTAGGTATCCAAAAAGAAATACTTCAATTCTCTGTCATATGCCCTTCCACTCATATTCCTCTAAACATGACTGGATTTATGAACAAAATTATATCA
Source organism: Lepus europaeus (assembly GCF_033115175.1). Classification (NCBI taxonomy): domain Eukaryota; kingdom Metazoa; phylum Chordata; class Mammalia; order Lagomorpha; family Leporidae; genus Lepus; species Lepus europaeus. The sequence continues at coordinate 70,543,000 of NC_084827.1, forward strand.
GCATATGAAAGAGTTATCTGTAACCCCATGTTTATTACAGCTCAATTCACAATAGCTAAGATATGGAATCAACCCAGATGTTCATCAACTGAAGAATAGATAAGAAATTATGGTATATATACACTATGGAATACTACTCAGTAGTAAAAACAAATGAAATTCTGTCTTTTCCAACAAAATGAATGCAACTGGAAAACATTATACTTAGTGAAATAAGCCAGTCCTTAAAAGATAGATAACATGTGTTTTCCCTGATCTGTGGTAGCTAGTAGAGTACCTAAAATTTAATGTATTGGAGTGAAATTGACATTTTGAGATTCAATGATTGATTACAGCCCTTGTCTCTACTGTTGAGGAACAGCACTTTTTTTCTTCATACTATTTGTTGAACTCTTTACTTAGTATAGGGTTAATCCTAATGGTATAAAGTAAACTGAAGATAGATCTTTGTAAAAATTAAGAGTGGGAATAGGAGAGGGAATGAAGAAGAATGGTGGGAGTGTGGGCAGTGGGGAGGGTAGATGGGGTGACAAGTATCAATATGTTCCTAAATCTGTATATATGAAATACATGAAATCTGTATACCTTAAATAAAATAAAAAATAAACATGCCTGGGTTTTTCACAAGGATTTTTAAATAATAAAAACAGAACTGCATATAGTATCCCAGGCATTTTTTTTTTCAACAGAATAACATGTGATACAAGTGCCATTCAATATTCTAGATGATTCTCAGTCAAAACCTGTCTCATTGTCTACCTTATGCTGCTAATGCTTTCAACTTAATTGTATTTTCCAAGGTGAAGGTTCAATTTCCCTTTGAGGGTACTTCAAAATGTTTGTGAAAAAATATAATTAAAGGATGTTTACTTTGGTGTAAAACAATCTTGAAAAACATGCATAAACTTTTAAAAAGATTTATTTGAATTACTTTTATTTGAAAGTCAGAAATACAGAAAGAGGGGGAGTCAGAGAGATGAGAAAGAGAAAGAGAGAGAAACAGAGACAGAGACAGAGAGAAAAACAGATAGGTTTACTCCCCAGATAACCTCAATTTCTGGGACTGGGCCAGGCCAAACCAGGAGCTAGGAGCTTCATCCAGGTCTCTCATGTAGGTGCCAGGGGCCCAAGCACTTGGACCATCTTCCACTGCTTTTCCCAGGACATTCATTATCAGATAGCTGGATCTGAAGTGGAGCAGCCAGGACACAAACCAGCACCCATGTAGGATGTTAGCATTGCAGGCAGCAGCTTTGCCCACTACACCACTATGCTGGCCCCATGAGTTTTTCATAATATGTATTTTCCACAAACTGGTTTAAGGTTCTTACATATATTACTGATAAAATCAATCAAGAGAGTGTTTGAGAGAAGATTGGATGCTAGGAAAGCAGGTACAGAAGTCAAATTCTTAATGTTTTCTCCATTTTTAAAATATACAAGAATTTTTGAAATTCCTGTGTGTATACTTTTCTTGTTCTTTCTCTGAATTAATGTTTTTTTTTAATTTTTAGCTTTATTTCTTATATATTTCTACCCATTAATCAGTTATTTATCATTAAAAACATAATAAATTATTAAATTCAACGTTTTTGAAAAAGTGAGATAAAATTCTATGATAAGGACATACCTAACTTTTCAGCGGCATCCTTATTTTTGTCACTTGGCCATTGTTATTAGGAACGTAAAATAAATACTTCTTCTTTTCAGTTCTTATTATGTGCAAGTTATGATGAAACCACATTTTTGGACTGCACGTTATGCATTTCAAATTCATAGCACTACTCTGTTTTATGGTTACATCTTGCCTTGCCATTTATTTTTCGCATGAATTTTATGTACTGTAGCTTGTTGAGCATTACATATCTTTGTAAACTCTAATTCATTTCTCAAAATGAGTATATTAATGAATACAATTCAGTTTAAATATCACAGAAATTCCCAAATAAGTATATACATGTAAACATGTTCATTCTCTTCTTTATTTAATGTATTTCAGATATAATATAAAAAGATTGAGAGGGGAAAGTTCTTTTTTAAGTTTGTCTCCTTATGAAAACAATGAGAGCCGGCGCCGCGGCTCTCAATAGGCTAATCCTCCGCCTGCAGCGCTGGCACACCCGGTTCTAGTCCCAGTCAGGGCGCCAGATTCTGTCCCAGTTGCCCCTTTTCCAGGCCAGCTCTCTGCTGTGGCCACGGAGTGCAGTGGGAGACCTGCATGGGAGACCAGGAGAAGCACCTGGCTCCTGCCATTGGATCAGCGCGGTGCGCCTGCTGCAGCGCACCGGCCGCAGCAGCCATTGGAGGGTGAACCAACGGGAAAAGGAAGACCTTTCTCTCTGTCTCTCTCTCTCACTGTCCACTCTGCCTGTCAAATAAATAAATAAATAAATAAATAAAAAAAGAAAGCAATGAGACACCAAACTATAAATTTATTTTAAAAATAATTGCTTAGATTTATAAATAATTTATTATCTATCTGACATTCTCAAGGATTTTTAATTAACATGCAAAGCTGATTATAAATTTGGTGTGGAACATTTAGTCTACAATATCAGTCAAGACAATTTTGAGCATCTTGAGAACATGGGGAAAGACATAGGTTTCTAGATTTCCAAATATATTTTAAGTCTCTAATAATAAAAAAGTGCGATGTCTGTGCCAGAATAGATAAATAGACTAACAGAGCAAAAATAGAGTCATGCAGAAATGGGAACTCAAGCACAGCAAAGCCCCAGCTCCCATGCCTTCAGCATTTCTTAAAAAACAGAGAATATCACTGCTGTAGTTTGCATATTAGCTTTGGTGTTAAGGGGAAAGTTCTTAAATGGATAAAGCAACAAAAACAACAACAACAACAACAAAATCCTGAAGAATTATCATGTACTTATTACAAGTTTATTAAAAAAATAACTTCATTTATCATTTTAAAGTCTTTCTTTGTTTTACTTTCTTCTGTACACTGATAAGCACTTTTTCCTTTCTGCTTATTTTTCCTTCTATCCACCAATCAATCCACAAAGTATAATTTAAAAAAAAAAAACAAATCGAATTCTTCATTTGTTTAACAATATGCTTCATTTTTAAAAAGTGGAGTAATATATAAAACTGATACCTAATTTTTAACCACTTCCTTATTTACTGAACTTTGACGAGCTTTAATTTGTCCTGTGATAAATAATTCTATAAGAACTATTATTATGAATATACCTTTGAAGTGAGTAATTTTGAAGACTGAGCTCCTAGAAATCCCATTGCTGGTTAAGAAATATGTAGATCAAAATTTTGTTAGAACTGCACTGTTAGAACTTCTCACTTCCAAAAAAATTAACAATGCCATATAAATCATACATTCGAATATACAATCATGTCTTTTTCATCTAAATTCCACAAAGGGTATTCTTAACCTCTCTAGGTACTGAAAATTCAAACTTCCTCCCCTCCTTTTTATTAATTTTTATTATCTTGAGTCTCCAATTACTTTTTGTCCTACATTTTTCATTACTAAGATAAGTTTCAAACACACTTCATATTCAAGGCTTTTATTACATTCTCAGTAAGTGTTTTCTTTTTAAAATTTATGTACTTATGGAGTATTACGTTATGTTTTGTGCATGTGTATATGGTATCATGCCAGTGAGGGTAAATATATTTATCATTCCAAGCATTTAACATGTTTTTATAGCAAAAACATTCAAAAACTATCTTCTACGATTTTCATATATAATATGCAATAATTTAACATTGTCTATATTCACTCAACTTTGTAATAGAAACCCAGAACTTTTTACTCATATCTATCCACAATTTATCACCCATCAAAATTTACCCATTTCTCCCTCCTCACTTCCCTCCTCAGTCTCTGGTAATGACCATTAAATTTTCAGCATCTATGAGATCATCCTTTTTTTTTTGTTTTTAGATTACACATATGAGTGAGATCACGTTCTGTCTTTCTGTGCTTAGCTTGTTTCTTTTAACATAATAGCTTCCAGTCCCGTTCATGTTGTTGCAAATGAGAAGATTTCATCTTTTTTTTTTTTAACACACACGCACACACACACACACCACATTTAATATGTATATACGTTACCACATTTTGTTTCTGTATTCATTGGTGGGTGCCATTTAAGCTGTTTTCATTTCTTGGCTATTGTGAACAGTTCTGCAGTACACATGAGAGTACAAATGTCTCTTTGATAGATGGATTTCATTTCTCTTGGTTATATACCAATGAGTGGGATAACTGGATGATATGGGAGCTCCACTTTTAGTTCTTTGAGCAACTTCAATACTATTTTCCACAATGGCTGTACTAATTTATATTCCCCCTTACTATGTGCAGATTTCCTTTTCTCTACATTCTTGTCAACACTTGATATCTTTTGTGTTTTTTATAATAGCCAACGTGATTGGAGTAAGGTGCTATCTCATTGTGGTTTTGGTATTCATTTCCCTGACAATTAGTGATGTTGAGCATCTTTTCAAATACCTGTTGCCCATTTGTAAATCTTCCTTTGATAAATTTCTGTTTAGATCTACCACCCTTTTTCCCCCCAGGATATGGTTTTATTTTGCAGTACAGAAATCATCTGGAGCCATTTTAAGACAGACTAAAGTAGAGGCTCTGTCAAATCAATATGACATTGCAGCTTGGTCCACTGAAGAAGCCACACCTGTGATATAAAAGATGCTTCTACATTTTACCTGCTTTATGATAGATTCCTTTCTCCTTGGTCTAATTTCATTATGTTAAAATACCACAAATTTGCTTCTTCCAAAATGACCCCTAAGTTTGGAGATGGTTAGAATATTATGCCTACATAATCCAAACCTGTGGCTATACTATTTGGGCCCTGACATATATAATACTTGATAAAATGCAAAACAATACCTGCCATATAATAACAACTGGTACAAAGCAAAACAAAATTATAGGGAGAATGTGGGGGTGCTGTTTCAAATTATGAAATATTCAGTATATAATCTCAATGTCAAAAGGACAAATGGCACACATGTTGTACAGATCTAGTCCTTGAGCAGCAGAAGCGCACAACTGAAAAAGGTACGCTGATTAAAAGATACAAATACTGTATTGTGTTCACTACATCAGTATCATAAAATTTGTTTAAACCTGATCCTCCACAGAGCATGGGGTTGTCTGGTTAAATTGGAGCAGAATGTGGGAAGCTGCCAGTTCTGAATAGCCACTCCAAGATTAGAAAGATGAAGGGGGATTAACATTTATTGGCACAACACTCTTCAGTTCCTCCATTTTGATTACAAAAGCAGGCTTTACAATATTGATTTCATACAATAGGCGTTATTTGATGAATTTTAAATTTGCCCTAATTTGGTAATACGTACTGTTGTTAGTGTTTTCCATAGATGTCATTTTTTTTCTTGAATTTCATTTCCTCAAACACAAACTCTGATCCTGTCATCCTCTTACAGAAGTTTTGAATATTATTACAAGTTGTCTCAAAGTGAGTTGTAATATCATATGTGCAGGAAATAAAGATCTGGCTTTCTTTTCCCAAATTTTTCAGTACAAGGAGGTCACTGATGCTAACAAATTTCTGTTCAGTTGGCTCCAAGAGCTCCAGAGCTGATCTGATTTCCTCCTTAGGTGCCTTACTTTCCACAGCTGTATTAACTATGACAATGTGCTTTCCTTGTGCTGTCACACCGTGTGCAGAGGAAATCATGCACACATAGATATCTGACTTTCAGTTGACTTGGTTTTGTAGAATAATGTTCTGGCAGGAGTTGGCATCACTGGTATTCTTGATGGGGTGGCTAAAGATGCAGATAACTGATCGCCTGGCCCACTTTCTCCATTCGATCTTTTATGTAGCTCAGTCACAGATGAGCTACTTACAGCAAGCAATCTCTCCTTTGGATTTTACACCAACCACTTTCCCATTCTGCACATGATTCCATGATATGTTTATTCAGCATATAGGTAGGACCATAAACAGCATTCAGCCTTGCAGATCCTTGTGGCAGTCCTACAAGGCCATAGAGTAGATAAAGCTATGGGCTTTTGCCCTGTCTCCTACTGCCTGTTTTAAATCATATTATTGTTTGCTTGTTTTCTATTAAGTTGCTTGAATTCCTTATATATTCTGGATATTAACCCCTTGTCAAATGCATACATTGCAAATATTTTCTCTCATTCTTTAAATTTTCTCTTTGTTCTGTTTTTCCCTTTGCTGTGCAAAAGTGCTTTATTTTGATGTAATCCATTTGTCTTTGTTGCTGTTATTTCCTGTGCTTTTGGGTCTGATCTAGAAAGTCCTTACCATTCAAACATCATAAATTGTCTACACTTTGTTTTCTTTTTGTAAGTGCAAAGTTTCAAATTTAGGTCTATATTTTATTTTTTGAAATATTTGTTTTGTTTATTTGAAAGGCACAGTTAGAGAGAGAGAGAGAGAGAGAGAGAGAGAGAGAGAGAGAGAAATATCTTACATCCACTGATTCATCTCTATACAGCTGGACCATGCCAAAGCCAGGAGCCAAGAGCTTTACTGGGGCCTCGCAGGTAGAAGCAGGGACACAAAGGTTTATGCCATCTTCTGGTGCTCAAGCACACTATCAGGGAGCTCAATTCTAACTGGAGCAGCCAGGACTCTAACCCATGCCCATATGGGATGGCCGTGGCTTAACCCACTGCACTACAACTTTGCTCCTAAAATCCAATTGCAGTCCAAGATTCTTCTGCATGTGGATATACTGCTTTACTAACATCAGATATTAAAAAGTCTATCTTTTTTCCAATGTATGTTCTTAGCATCTTTGTCAAAGATCAATTGACTGAAGATGTCTGGTTTTACTTCTGGGTTCTGTGCCATTAGTTTTCCATTCTGTTTCATTTGTCTAAGCAACTGTTTTTATCCTAATATTATGCTGCTTTAATTACTTGTAATTTATTTTAATGTCAGGAAGTGTAATGCCTTCTGCTTTAACCTTTTATCTCAAGATCATTTTGGCAATTCAGAGTCTTTTGTGGTTCCATAAAAATTTTATAAGTGTATTCTATGTATGCAAAAAAATGTCTTTGGGACTTTGATTAGGATTATAGGAAATATATAAATTCATTTGGGTAGTATGCATATTTTAACTATATTTATTTTTCCAATTCATGAAGATAGGAAATTATTCCATTTCTTTGTGTCCTCAATTTCTTTCATCAATGTTTTATGATTTTCATTATAGATTTTTAATCTGTTTGTTTTTATAGTTATTAGAAATGAGGTTGAATTCTTGCTTCCTTGCTCAGATGATTCACTATTGGTGTATAACTGCTGTTGGTTTTTGTACAGTGATTTTGTATCTTATATATCTTCTAAATTTATTAATTGGTTCTAATAGATTTTTGGTGAATCTTTGTGTTTTGTTTTTAAGATCACAGTGGCAATTTGACTTCCCCCTTTCTGATTTGGATTTTTTTTTTTAATTTATTTTTTGCCTTTTATTTTTTCCCTTCCTAATTACCCTAAAATTATCAGTACTATATTGAATAAAAGCAGTGACAGAGGCCATCCTTGTCTTGTTCCTGATCTTACAGAGAAAAAATTTACCTTTTTCCCATTCATATGATGCTAGCTGTTGCCTTGTTATATATGGCCTACATTATATTGAGCTATGTTCCTTTCTACACCTACTGTAACCAGAGTTTTTATCATGAAGATTTTTAAATGTATCACGTGTCTTTCCTGCATCTATTTAAATGATTATATGATTTTTTCCTTCATTGTTTGTTGTTGTATACCACATTTATACACTTGCATATATTGAACTATATTTGCATCCTAAGGATGAATCCTGCTTGATCATAGCATACGATGTTTTTAATGTGCTCTTGGATTGAATTTACTAGTATTTAATTAAGGATTTATCAATCTATGTTCATCAAAGATATTGGTCTGAAACTCTGGTTTTCATTTTGTCCTTGTCTGGTTTTTGTATCAAAGAATGCCAGACTCATAGAATGAAATTGAAAGAATTTCCTCTTTTTTTCTGTTTTTTAAACAACTTAATGAAGATTTGGTGTTAATTCTTCTTTAAAAGTTTGGTAGAATTCAGCATGTATGCCATCTGGCCCTGGAATATTTTTTGGAAAAACTTTTGTTACTGATTCAGTCTCATTACTTGCTACCTTGTCAGCAATAGGTATTTTATTTTGTTCAATCTTGGTCAAATATATGTTTCCCAGAATCTGTCCATATCTTTTATTTATTTTTATGTTTATTAATATAAAGCTAACAAATTTATGTATTTCAGAGACAATTCGAAGAAGACAACCATACATCCTTCCCTTTTTCTTTCCCTCCTTCAATTACTCACCTTTCTTTCTTTTAAAAATTTTTGCAAGAAAATAATTTCAGTGGCCAGTGCTGTGGCCCAGCGGGTTAACACCAAGGCTTGAAGTGTCGGCATCCCATAAAGGCGCTGGTTTGAGACCTGGCTGCTCCACTTCTGATCCAGCTCTCTGCTATGGCTTGGGAAAGCAGTAGAAGATGGCCCAAGTCCTTGGGCTCCTGCACCCACGTGAGAGACCTGGAAGAAGCTCCTGGCTCCTGGCTTCAGATTGGCGCAGCTCTGGTAGTTGTGGCCAATTGGGGAATGAACCATCGGATGGAAGACCTCTCTCTCTCTCTCTCTCTCTCTCTCTCTCTCTACCTCTCCTCTCTCTGTGTAACTTTGACTTTTAAATAAATAAATAAATCTTTTAAATAAAGAGAAAGAAGAAAATAATTTCAGTGTACTGCATAATCACTTACTTAAGACAGCACTAACTATATTAGTCAACAAGTAAAATGTAGAAAGACCACAGTTCTATGAGAGTATAAACAAGGGTTAAAGAAAACAATCATATGAAAATATTTCCAGATTGTTCATATTCTATACCACTACTACATAGCAGGGAATGCATATATTTGTCTTTTGGAAACCAGCTTATTTTACTAGCATAATGGTTTCTAGTTGTACCCATTTTGTTGCAAAACACAGGTTTTCATTATTTTTATGGCTGAGTAGTACTCTATCAATCATATACACCAAATTTTCTTTATCCAGTCAACAGTTGATGGACAATTCCATATCTTAGCTACTGTGAATTGAGCTGCAATAAACATGGAGGTACAAATAACACTTTCATACGTTTATATTATTTATTTTGGGTAAATTTTCATGGGTAGGATGGCTGGATTACATGGTACATCTATTTTCAGATTACTTACGAACATCCATAGTGTCTTCCATAATGGTTGTGCTAGTTTATGAGCTTATATTTCCACCAATAGCGTATTATGGTACCTTTTCCTCCATATCCTCACGAGCATTTATTTTATTTTATTTGTGATTTTTGGATGATATCCATTCTAACTGGTGTGTGGAGAAAGCTTATTGTGGTATTTCTTTAAACTCTCCTGATGGCTAGTGATCCTGAGCATTTTTCATGTGTTTATTGTCCATTTGTATTTCATTATTTTAAAACTGTCTGTTTATGACCTTCTCCTATTTCTTAACAGGATTGTTTGTTTTATTGTGGATGGTTTTTGTGAGTTCTTTATAGATCCTGAATATTTATCTTTTACATGTTGCATAGTTTACAAATTTTTTCTCTCATTCTGTTGGTTGCTTCTTTACTTTGTTGAGTGTATCCTTTGCAGTTCAGAAGCTTCTTATATTGATGTAATCTTGTTTGTCAATTTTGGCTTTGATTGCCTATACTTCTGGGGTCATTTCCAAAATATCTTTGCCTATGCCAATGCTTTTCTGATTTTTTTTGTTATTTTCTCTAATAATTTGATGGTATCAGGCTATGGATTTAGATCCTTGAACCATTTAAAGTTGATTTTTGTATAAAATGTAGTGTAGATGTCTTGTTTCATGCTTCTGTGTACATAGATTTAATTTTCCCAACACCATTTGTTGAAGAGACTGTAATTTTCCATGGATTGATTTTAGCTTCTTTATCAAAGATTATTTGGTTATAGCTCTGTGGATTGCTTTCTGGGGTTTTTATTCTGTTCCGTTGGTCTGCACATCTCTTTTTGTACAAGTTCCAGGTTGTTTTGATTATTACTGCCCTGTAGTATGTCTTGAAATCTGGCATTGTGATGCCTCTGGCTTTGTTTTTGTTCTTTAATATTTCTTTAGCTATTCAGGATCTCTTATGTTTCAGTTTGAATTTTTGCTATTTTTTCCTGATCATAAAAGAGTTTCATTGGCATTTTGATTGGGATCATATTCAATCTGTACACTGCTTGGGATAGTATGGGCAGTTTGATGATATTAATACTTCTAATCCATAAGCATGGAAGATTCTTCCAAATTTTTGTCTTCTTCTATTTCTTTCTTTAATGTTTTAGAATTTTCATTAGATGCCTTTCACATCCTTACTAGGCTACTGAATTTGCTAACAAATAGTAGTTCATAACAATCTCTAACATTCTTTTGTATTTCTGGTGTGTCAGTCACAATGTCACCATTTTCAAATCTATTTGTGAATTTTCTTTTATCTTAGTTAGTCTAGCAACAAGTTATCAACCTTATCTTTTCAAAGAATTGGCTATTCATTTCTTTTTTTGTAGTTTTTTAATCCCTTTGTAATTTACTTCTACTCCAAGTTTTATTTTGTTTCATTCTACCAATTTTGGATTTAGTTTATTTTTTTTCTAGTTCCTTGAATTACAGTGATAAGTTATGTATTTGAAACATTTCTGTCTTATTGATACAGATATTTCTTTTTTTTTTTTTTAAGGGAAAGGGTTTATTGAGAGAGAACCCAACAGATCAGAGAGAAGGGGTGAAGAAGGAGAAGGGAGAGAAGAAAAGACAGAGAGAGAGACACAGATCAGGAGACAGAGAGAAGAGAGAGAGAGAGCCACATGTTCAGAAACAGGTCCTTTTAAAACTTTGCCAAGGGGTGGGCAGGGAAGAAGGAGCAGCAAAGCCCATTAGGATGGGGGTGGGACTGACACTGATGGTTGAGCCATGTGGCCACCTGGCTTCAAGCAATGGCAGCGGGGGCTGGAGCCTAGGATGGTGTCAGGGTGTAGATCATGCCATAGATAAGACTGTGCCATTTTACTAACATTCCCCCCTTTTGTTTTTTATAAAGCAGGAGTTGTATGGGATTACATTAGTCCCAAAAGTCCAGGAGGGGCAGAGGGATGATGATCTGTCTTTAGAGCTACTTCTGCTGACATGGGGCACTGAGGTACTCTTCACTGGCATGAGGTGATGTCTCAAGCCATTGATACAGCTATTTATTTCTATAAACTTCCCTTTTAGTATTTCTTAAGCTATATCCAAAGGCTTTGGTGTGTTGTGTTTCCATTCTCATTTATTCCAAGACAATTTTTCATTTTTCTCCATTGTTTCTTCTTTGATCCATTAGTTTTCAGAAAAATGTCATCTCATTTCCATAAATTTATGTAGTTTCCAAGATTCTGTACATGTTTTCTGTTCTTTCACATTTCTTGCAACTAGTGTCCTCCAATTTACAATACAGGAAGAAGAGTCAGGTTATCCACATTCTTACTTCATTATCTAGCCATTGTCTTATAGAAAAAGGAAATGGCCTCCACCAATACTTCGGTGATTAAAAAAAAGTTTCCTTCTCTTTCAGCATGACCCCCTTTCCAACTCTTAAAGAAGATTGAAATTAGCATTGATGCAAGACATCAAATGTTTATTACTGGGACAAGATTCCAAGATACACAATTTTGAAAAAATTATGTAGTCTCCAAAAATGGTAAAATGGAAGGAAAGATATTCTTTAATGATAGGCACTATGTTGAGTATTCATATCTTCAGCATTTGAATTCAAATCAAAATCATTTTAATACCTGCAGCAGAATCTGCAATTGCCCATTCTATATTCCTCCAATTACATTTTATGTATGTCACTTGTCATCTCATTGAATTTGGCAAGCCCATTGCTTCTCTCCTGAAAGCAGTCAATTAGAAAATGGAATGAAACTCTTCAAGGGCAGCACCTCCTGTCCAGTTGCTTTCTCTTATAGCCCACTTTCTCTTCTGTGCATTTTGCTGTCCTTTGAACATAATCATGGGATTACTTCCTCAGAAAGCAACCGATGCACTTGCAAGGCATCATCTTCTTCCTCCATTCATTGCTCAATTATGCTACTTCTTTTTTCCAGTCACTTGATTATGCACATATTTTACTTTTCAGATCCCTTGGGCAGAGCAAAATATCCCTCAAAAATAGCCCATTAGTTCAGACTCACCACAGTTCCTTTCTACAGCCAGTAGATTATAAGCCATTAGTCAGACCCCCAAATCACTCAGATTGACCTTAGCAATAAAAAAGATGGTTTTTATCTAAGTGACTGGTGCCAATAAAATCAAGATCCATATATCGTTACGTCTATCAGCTACTAAGATCTGTCTTTTAAATATGCTTGTAACAATCTAATTAGATATGTATGTAGATGCATTATTTCATTATTCTTGATTTTATTGTACATTTATCCTTTCCTATTTGTATTTAAAACACATCTTACTAGACAAAATAGATACCAATGTAAGGTGACAGAAAAGTAAAAAAGTGACTAGAAAACAGTAATTTAATAAAACAGACTCCTAGGAGCCACAGCAATAGTTCATTTCACTTAAGTTTCTTTTTAATAGTCTTTACCTGTTGAGAAATAATCAACACTACACTAAAGGAGAATAATATGTGATTAAAATAATAATATTCTCAAATATACAACATTATATATTGCAAAGGTATTGGATTACATATTCTAATTCAATCAGGCTTTTCAATGTAAAGTTCAATACATTTGTGTTTTCAGAAAAAAGATGAATTCTGCTGAATGTAAAAACTAATGTTACAGAAAACATAAATGTTAAATATAGTAATACTATTATTTTTATTATATTGACAAGTGGAAAAATTGAATACATTTAGGATTTTTTAAAAATTTATTATTTTATTTATTTGAAAGGCAGTGAGACATACAGAGAGACTGACAGGGAGAGAGTTCCCATCTGCTAATTCACTGTCTGCAACAGCCAGGATTGGACCAGGCTGAAGTCTGGATCTATGATCTCAATCTAGGTCTACATGATTGACAGTACCCCAACTACTTGAGCCATCACTTGCTTCCTCCCATGATGCATATGCACATTAGCAGGAAGGTGAAACAAAAGAGGATCCAGGACTCAAACCCAAGCAGTCATGAAATAGGATGTGGCAAAACCACTGCACTAAACATCTACCCCTAGAATTGCTTTTAACAATATTGAATGCTGGTTGCTATGGTCATCTTTGAAAGGCATGTTTTCTATCATGATGTCTCATCACCTGGCTAGTTGGCTTCTGGCCAGATTGGAGGAAGATTACAAAGACTCCCAATGGACTGAGGTTCTGTCGATTTCAACAATGATTTTGATTAGATTCTGAATCATCAGGTCCTGAAGTTCCTTTGTGCCAGAAGATGTTAGTATTTGGCAGCTAACTGTCCCTGAGGAGTCTGGCTTACTGAGATATGCAAATTATAGTTTGTTTTTTTTATAAAATCAGCCTTTGCCAAAGACAAATCAATACAAGTTAAAATAAAAAATGATAAGGAAATATAACAGTCACTATATATATTGCTTATGAAGACAATTGTAATAAAATAAAATAACCATACTTCTCAAATAACTGCTTTTTCAACTAGTATCAGTGGGCAATACAGTAGTGTACCCTTCACCTACAAGGGAAAAATTGCAACACTGCCAGTGGACACTTGAAGCTGCAGATGGTAGCAACCATCCGCTTCACATAAATATTATATTTTCTCCTATATACACCTACCTATATAAAGTCTTATTTATAAATTATATGCAGTAAGAAATTAACAACAAAATAGGAAAATTATAAAAATAAAATTTAATAGTATCGCTAGCATCTCTATTCTTGTACTGTGAGGATGTTATTGTGTAAAGTAAGGGTGGTTTTTTGAATACAAGTATTAGATACTATGACCGTCAATCTGATAACTGAGACAACTCCCAAGTGACTGATGGGCAGAGAGTGCATATATTGTGAGCAGTATGAACCAAAGGATGATTCAAATCCCAGGCAGCATGGATAGGTTCAGTGTGAAATTTCATCACATAAATCAGAACACCACACAGTTTATAAAACAGAAATTGATTATTGCTAAAATTTTTCATTGAATATTTTCAGAGTGTGGTTGACAGCAGGAAAGCAAAACTCAGAGAGCAGTAATAAGGCAAAGCTACACTAGTGAAACACCTAATTGTGCAGCATAACATGCAATTATGCTATCTCTCTCACTTAGTGTTCCTTATGAAATTTATGATGCTTCATGTTTAAGTTAAAATTCATTTAATTAGTCCTTTCCTCAGTTTTCTCAACCACTAACACAGACAAAATGATTCTTTTCCTCATATTTCATTTTCCTCTAAAGAAATTTTTCACAGAAAGGGGAGCTATCTATAGATAGAAAATTTCTATTTCAAGTTATGAATTTGCACTGTGTGTTTTTATACATACACAATTATAAAAAACATGAATGTCAATAGAATTATCTTTAGCAATTTAGTGTCTTATTTCTAATGATAATTTTTCAAAATAGTTGTTTTCTAGATCTACAGTAAGACAACCCTAGATGGTGTATGTACAAATAAAGTAGTCACAGTAGCCATGTTTGGCTACTGAACACTTCAAATGTGGTTTGTGTGAACTGGAATATTTTATAAGGTTAAAATGCGAACTATACTAGAGAATATAAAGTATATAAGTAATAGTTTTTATATTAGTTATTTGATGAAACTAGCATATATATTAAGTCAATGAAATTATTTTATTAAAATTAATTTGGCCTGTTTTATTTTCTCTATGTGGCTACTTGTCAATTTTGAGGTTCGTATTGAAGACTCACATTTAAATTAGGCAACGAGCCTCTCATACCACAGAGAGGATGCTTTCAGAACTGGCCAGACACTGTAAGGAAGTGCCCACTGAAAGGATTTCACTGTCTCAACAGTAAATTGTTTTAAAATGTGGAACAAATTTCAGGGCCTGTGCTGTGGCGTAGAATGTTCAGTATCCTCCTGTAGTTTATGCTTCCCATATGGGTGCCTGCTCAAGTCCTGGCTGCTCCACCTCCGATTCAGCTCCCTGCCAATGTGCCTGGGAAAACAGCAGAAGATGGCACCCACCTCCTGGCTCCTGGCTCTGGGCTGGCCCAGTCCACACCATTGCCACCATTTGGGGAGTGAACCGGTGGCTGGAAAATCTCTTTCTATGTCTCTCCCTCTCTGTAATTCTGACTTTCAAATCAATAAATAATTTTTTTCAAAAATGTGGAATAAATGTAAATAAATCTGAGCAAATAGTTCTACCACTAAGAAACTGATAGAGATATAAATTTCTATCATTTTAATTCTTTTTTTTAATCTAATTAACACACAATATCTAAATTGACATACTGGATCTTATTTATTCTCTTCATTTTCAATACAAGTTTTTTTTTTTTTTAAAGGATCTACTTATGTATTTGAAAGGAAGAGTTAAAGAAAGAGAGAGATGGAAAGATAGAGAGAGTTTATTTAGGGTTTAAAATATTTTTAAAAAGCTAGATTACAAAGATGAACTGTGACATGTGTTGAACTATATCAAGCCATTTCCTGAACCACAAGGACAGAATTAAAGTCATAGGCAATGAAGAGCTATGGGTAGAATTTTTCTTTAAGTTTTCAGTTTTCCAATAATTTTTGTTTGTTGAGTAAATAATTTTGCCTTTTTCGACAGGATAATGCATATTCTTGTTACAAAGAATATCAGTTCGTATAGTCACACAGACTTCTTACCTAAACCACCAAGCCAAGAAAATTCCCAAATGAAAATTCTTTCCCAAATACCCATGGTTGAAATAAATAACTAGTATTAAATTACATTCGCTTGGAAGAAAAAACTGACTCAAACTTGAGAACTCTATATTGCCTGTGCTATAAACATCAACATAACAACTTACCACACTAAGGTATTTCCCTTCTGTTTCTCACAGTAAATAATCCTTGGAAGGACTGATGTCACCTTGAAATAACAGAACTCATTAAACCACTTTGCACCAACAATTTTCTCCCTCAAATGCATGTGAGTTTGCTAAGGAATCTCCCATAGTGGCTGCCACAGAGCAGTCACTTCTCATCTGCTCTAGGAATAAAACCAAGTGAGTTGGAGGAACTATTTATATCACCTAATCTATAAGAGTCAGAGGGAGCTTATATACTTATTTAGAGATGGAAGAAAATTTTCATGTTTAAAGAGGCCCTGAAATTGACACCCTTATATTTTAGCAAGTGTGGAAAATTATGAATCCATATTTAATTTAGTCCTTCATGGAATTCCCTCCTATAATTTTCACTATTTGCTTAAGTCTAATTTATTCAAATTAATTTAAGCAAATTGATATGACTGAAGATCATTTTCAGGCTTGCCTTCCTAGGAATAAACGCAGTGAGAAATTTCCTAACCGTACAAACATGCTAAGAATTTAATAAATAATTGTTGAACTAAAGGCACTTGAGAAAGAGAAGGAGGGGTGGGAAACAAGCCACAAATATAAACAGAGGCAGCACCAGCTAAAAATGTGACTGCTGTCTTCTGGAACAGAGGCAGCAGCAACCTTCTGTTTGCCACAGCTTCTGATTTCAGATTAGCCCAGGGAGAGGTGTTACAGATTAGATCACACCAGCAGTAAAATTAATTATGCATTTTTGGCTTCTATTTTTACCTGCTATTGTGAATTCCTGCTGTCTGCTGAGTCATTTCTTAATCATCTGATATTTTCTTGGAACTATGAGATGTATTCCATTTCCTTTGATACCTGATATTTTCCTCATCATCTATTCTGGCCCACGGACTGAGGTTTTGCCTTGAAATTCCTGCTGTCACAGAGAAGCTTGCTGTTGCCTCTCAAAAATCACTCCTGCCACTGATACCTGGAAAGGAACCAGGGCCACTCTGCTTTCTGATCACAGGTTTCTGTCTCAGGGGAGATCTCCATGACCAGTCTTTGCTTTCAGGAGTAGCTGCTGATAGTCTTCTTAAGAAACAAAAGCCGTATTTGCACTTTTTTTTTTTCGGAGCTCCACTGTGTGCAAGTAACACGTCTTAGACTGAAGAGGCAAAAATCTCACCCTGCTTTTGTTAAACTGCTTGACAGACAACCTGCAGTACAGCTTTTGAGCTTTATGCCTTACACTATCTGACCCTTTAGTGCCATACCCAGTCTCTAATTCCTTCATGTCTTATATATGAAGACTATGTCAGTGGAATACATGAGTCAGGGATATTTGGCTGCATGTGCAATCCAAATCCTGACCTCATCCCAACATCTCTTGTATAAAACTCTATCCAACACAGATTCTGTTTTGGGTCAAGTCACAAAAAACTTACATGCATTAAATATAGTTTTCTTCTAGGTCATACCTCATTCTTACATGGGAAATAGACTCACAGTAGTATATTCTCACCAATAGGCCTAACACTTCAGAATCCCATGAAAACAGCCATTTTACATATGAATGGTATCAGTCTAAAAAATTCAGAATCAGATTTCAGTGGTAGATCTATTGAATTGCTTAGAAAATCAAGCCAAGTCATTTAAGTTTCCTAATTTTTCATTATTTCCTTCATATCTTTAGTGAGTTGAAGCAGACCCCTGCAAAGTAGTAGCCAGTCACTAAGTTCCATCAATTGAGCTGAAAGACTAAAGAAGTCCAACATCTTCAAAACATTATGTTTCGCGTCTGACATTATTCTCAAACAAGTCTTTTTTGAGATTTTTCCATGAAGAATGAGTTGAAAATCTCATTAGTCAGAATAGAAGGCGTTTATTAGGATATTAAAGTGCCTTCACAATAGCAATCATCCATGATCCATTCCCTCCTGGCCCCTACCTTGCAATTTCAGTTCTGTTCTGCATTATCTACAAAAACAATAGATTATTTTTTCTCAGAAATCTCATCTTCTTTATTGCACATATGCTTGTTATTCTAGTAGTAAGATCAACATTAAGGAGAGAAATATAAAATTCTTGTAAGGTTTAGGTGAACTCATCCTTTGTCCCAATATCTGCATTGCATCATAAGGCATTTGCATGTCACTATTTTTAAAGTGATATGTTGATATTAAAATACAGAGTCTCTCCAAAACACCATGGGAAGAATTTGTGAGTAGCTGGACAGAATTTGGGTGTATCATGTAAAGAACCAAAATATCTTGTAAAAATGCCAAAGCTTTGCCTTTGCCACTATAATTTACATTTGACATTTTTCATAAAGTGTATTCATCTAAGTCAAAAATACTTCCATAAAATATTCTTTATACTTTAGTTAAAAATAGTTGGTGTTGGGGGCCAGCACTGTGGCATAGTGGATAAAGCTGTCACCTGCAGTGCCCACATCTCATATGCATCTGGTTCAAGTCCCGGCTGCTCCACTTCCAATCCAGCTCTATGCTATGGCCTGGGAAAGCAATAGAAGACAGTTCAAGTCCTTGGGTCCCTGCACCCACATGGGAGACCCAGAAGAAGCTCCTGGCTCCTGACTTTGGATTGGCTCAGCTCCGGCGGTTGCAGCTATTTGGGGAGTGAACCAGTGGATGGAAGACCTCTCTCTTTTTCTGTGTCGCCTCTCTATAACTATGCTTTTCAGATAAATAAAAAAATATTGGCCGGCGTCGCGACTCACTAGGCTAATCCTCCGCCTTGCGGCGCTGGCACACCGGGTTCTAGTCCCGGTCGGGGCGATGGATTCTGTCCCGGTTGCCCCTCTTCCAGGCCAGCTCTCTGCTGTGGCCCGGGAGTGCAGTGGAGGATGGTCCAAGTGCTTGGGCCCTGCACCCCATGGGAGACCAGGAGAAGCACCTGGCTCCTGCCATCGAATCAGCGCGGTGCGCTGGCCACAGCGTACTGGCCATGGCGGCCATTGGAGGGTGAACCAACAGCAAAAGGAAGACCTTTCTCTCTGTCTCTCTCTCTCACTGTCCACTCTGCCTGTCAAAAAAATAAAAAAATATTAAAAAAAAAATAATAGATGTTGGGACCAGCATTGTGACAAAACTGGTTATACCAGCACCTTATGTTGGTGTACTGATTCAAATTCCAGCTACTCTACTTCTGATGTAGCTCCCTGCTAATCCAACTGGGAAGGTGGCAGAGAATGGCCTGAGTACTTGTGTCCCTATCACCCATGTGGGAGACCAGGATGGATTTCCTGGCTGCTTACCTCAGCTTGGCCCAGACCTGGCAGTTGCGGCTATTTGGGCATGGACCTACAGATGTAAGATCTTCCACTTTCTGTCTCTCCCTCTTTCTCTGTCACTCTAATTTTTAAATAAACAAGTCTTTAACTTAAAAAAAAACATGATTTATGACTATATACAGTTATAATAGGAAAGTTCTAGAACCCCAGGAGAAGAGTCAGCCAACCATCACATTATTAATATAGTACTTAAGCAAGTAGTAGCCCTATTTTTTGTTTTAAATATCACAAGGTAACATTTTAAAGATTTCATATTTAGTTTTTTGTTTTCTATAAAATTCAAGCACCATGTATATTTTGGAGGTAAAATTGAGTCATTTAAGTCAAAGGAGCAGATATATGATGCATTATTAAATAATTTGTCTTTAACAATTTGGATACTATGATAAGTTGAACAAAGCATTAAATCATGAAGCTAATAGTGGGCTTTATCTCTAGCTCATTTATATTAGCTTACAGCTTGGAAAAATACATTTAATTAAAAAAATTCAGTGGATCTCACATCTCTCCTCAGCCACAGCTACTTCCCCTTCTTACTATTATTCTTTTCACCAAAATTCCTTGAAAGAGTTTTTTCTAATTTCTCTCCTTTCATTCTCCTTTGGTTCTGCCTCAACCAGTCATACACTACTCTATGGAAATTCAAAGACAATGATGACTTCTATACAACTATTATCAGTAGTCTGCTTTTCAGCAGCATTAATGTAAGTAATCAACCCCTCTTTGAGCCACCTTCTTCATTTGAATGCTGAAACAAGACTTTCTCATGCAATGGCAAGGCTTAAATGTCAACTATGTGGTAAAGACTCAAGTATTTATGTCTGTTGCCTAGAATTCTGTCTTGTATGTAATGGCTATGTAATATCTCCACTGGAATGTTAGGCATCTAAAACCTCAACATGCTGTAATGGTCAATTTTATGTGTCAGCTTGATTAATTTGTGATGTCTCACTGGTCAAATGCTAGATGTTACAGCGATGGTATTTTTAGATACCTTTAATATTTAAATTAGTAGACCTTGAGGAAAACAAATTGTCCTTCAGATTGTGTGTGGGACTTATACAATAATTTGAAGTCTCAGTAGAAAACAATGATGTTCTCTGAAAGGAACGGAATTCTGCCTGTAGACTGCCTTCTGACTTGAGAATTCAAAAGGAACTATTGCTAGAATTTCGAGCTCGGAGGTTTGCGCTGCAAATTTTGTATTTAGGCAAAAGCGGAGATATCTATAAATACATGTTCCTGATCTTCCCCTCAAACTTGCTTTTCCCACATCTCCCATTCTTAGTAGGAATGCAATATTCCTCTATTTAATTTGTCAGACCAGCTGAATCCAACAAAAAATACAAGTAGGTCATCCTTGAATTCTCTAACCATCGGAAACTCCTGTAAATTCTGCCTTTCAAATGACAGACTCTGGCTACCTGTCCTCACACTCTTAACTTTCAGCGAGATTACTGAAGCTACTTTACTTAAATGAACATTATCATTGTAAGAATACGTAGCATAACCTCAAAGCCAATATAACATAGAAAAAACAACCGAAGTAGTCCTACTAAGGCAAGACTGACCCTTGTCACATATCCTGGAGGCAATGGTCATCACAAATAGCCAGAGTGAATTTGTTCAACTGTAACAGTTAAAAATAAATGG
The DNA here is from genome assembly GCF_033115175.1 of Lepus europaeus. Lineage (NCBI taxonomy): Eukaryota > Metazoa > Chordata > Mammalia > Lagomorpha > Leporidae > Lepus > Lepus europaeus. The sequence continues at coordinate 70,563,979 of NC_084827.1, forward strand.
CTGGCATGACTGCACACCAATCAAATACAGGTGATTTGATTGAAAATTTAACAAAGACTATTGTGTTATTATAACAGCATAGGAGATGAAGTAAGGTGTCACAAATTCTGAGACAGTATCAAGTGAATGAGGTTAAGACTAAGGGTCCTAGAAGTAGGCTGCCTAGATTTCTGCTTAGGCTTTGATACTTATTGGATGTGGTCTTGGATAATATTGACCTTCTTTGCCTCTGCTTTCTTGTATATAAAATAAGTAACACAAAAAACTAATTCACAGATTAGTATAAATCAAAAGGATTAAGATATGCTAAGCATACATATATATTATTCTAAGCATACCATTGTGATATGAAGATACTAAAAACTGAGGAAAAATGCAAGTGAAAGATTAGTTTATTTTCATGAAAAAATTTTTGAAATGCATCCACAGATTTTCACATTATATATTTATACAAGCTTTTAAACTATTCCTCCTAAACATTTCCATGAACTTTTTGAACTTTCCTTGTAATTATTATTAATATTAAAGTAAATGACTAGGATATATTAATATATGTTATATATGTAACTCTTTTTCAAAATGCATGTTACTTCCAAGTCTTGTTTAAATTGCACCCCTCTCTCATTTCCGTAAAAAACATATCACTTACAAAGAAGCTGACATCGCTACCCAAGAACCAAGAGAGATGATATTTTTCTACTACTTTGGACATTTACATTTACATGTGTTTTTTTTTCTGGTGGTCTCTTGACAACTTATTTTATACAGCGCCACAAATTTAGGAAAGCCGTGAATCAATATTGGGAGCTCTGACACATTTGTAATGGGGACCACTTAAATTCAATCATATGAAGCTGTATCCAACACCAGTGCTTCATAAAAAAAGCTAACATATTAAGCACAAGTGGAAATGACAGAATTTGACACCTGTTTTTGAGCTTCAGAATAAGTTTCCAAAATGTTATATATAAAAAGGCCCACAGGAAATCAACAGAAGGCAAAGGGCATGCCCTGCTCCGGCATAGTGTCTGAAAAAACAGCCCTTCCTAGGATTAAATTCTCAGAGAAGTTTAGTCATTGCTATTAGAAATTGCTATTCCAAAACCTATACAGCAACCTAATAATTGGTCTGACTCCCACAATAGCCTCTGAGATCTCAGTAGGCAGGAACAGTTTATCTCTAATGAGACCAAAGCTGATCAAGTGATCACAACATCACAAGTAGACAAATATGGTTTAATTAATTGACTGATTGGTCATGTAAGGAATACTGAGTATTTGAATGTCTAGGAGATTTTCCTAGTTCTTGTTCTTCAGTATAAGCTTAAGTTAGTAGTTAATATATGATGAAGATAATGATAAGAATAAAGTAATGTTACAGAGTAGTATGGATCAGGATCTTCCAAATTGTTCATATTAATATTTTATGCACATGCATTGACTAGATTCAGTCATGGCTTCAGTGTTGCTTATATACTTACATTAGATACTCAGCAAGGAAGGTACCATTTTTCAGCTACATCTTTTTTTTTTTTTTTTGGACAGGCAGAGTTAGACAATGAGAGAGAGAGAGAGAGAAAGGTCTTCCTTCTGTTGGTTCACCCCCCAGAAGGCCACTACGGCTGGCGTGCTTCGCCAATCTGAAGCCAGGAGCCAGGTGCTCCTTCCTAGTCTCCCTTGCGGGTGCAGGGCCCAAGCACTTGGGCCATCCTCCACTGCCTTCCCAAGCCACAGCAGAGAGCTGGACTGGAAGAGAAGCAACTGGGACAGAATCCTGCACCCCAACCAGGATTAGAACCTGGGGTGTTGGCGCCACAGGCGGAGGATTAGCCTAGTGAGCTGCGGCGCTGGCCCAGCTACATCATTTTCTGCTTGAAATGGTTATGAAACTGCATCAGCAAATTATAAGAATAAAGGAATAAATACTTTGATTAACCTTTATCTGAAATCCCAGAGCACATTTTACTGTACAACAGGGAACCAGAAAATGTGGACTGGATCTTTTATCAACATTGAATTTTACCAACATTGAATCCACATCATTACTTACCATTGTGATTTGGTTATGAAAAATGGTTCCTCAACAGCCATTGGAGTGACCATTTCATGGCAACATACACACTTTCTTTAATGTAATCTAGTTGTAAGTATCAAAATATAATTTAAGTTTTGGAAAAAAATACTCTTCAGTCTAATTATCCTGATATTCTCAGAAAACATACATAGATGACTTCAAGTTTACTGTTTTGCTTTAAGTTTTGTGTAATGATTACTTTAGAGGTTGTACAGCAAAATAGTGAAATTCTAGAAATAGAATACATAATGCTATGTTTACACTTTGTGGTTAAGTGTGGGTGCAAACTGATGAAAGCTTTGCTTAGTATATACTGAAGCGATCTTCTGTATATAAAGATAATTGAAAATGAAAAAAAAAACCCTTGGTTTTAAATTGGAAATTACATAGAAAAATAATCTTTTTTTTAAAAAAATATCTTGCAGAATCTCGGTCATTAATGTGATGTACACTGTTATTTAATGCTATAACTAGTACTCCAACAGTATTTTTTCACTTTGTGTTGCTATGGGAGGACAAACTGTTGAAATATATATATATATATGTATATATATATATATACACTAAACTGATTTTCTATATATAAAGAGAATTGAAAATGAATCTTGATGGGAATGGAAGGGGAGAGCGAGTGGGAGGGGGGAGGGTTGCGGGTGGGGGGGGAAGTTGTTGGGGGGAAAGCCTTTGTAATCCATAAGCTGCACTTTGGAAATTTATATTCACTAAAAAAAAAAAAAAAAAAAAAAAAAAAAAAACTCATTGTAAATATTCTCAAATGTTTTTCCATTAAAATAAATTTGAATGCACATATATTTACATCATTATATATATAAGATATGCAGACAGATCCATGTGCACAATCTATTTTGTACTGACATGAAGCCATGAACTATAATTTCACATATATATACACAAGCTCGATTATGACATACATGCATATATGTCATGAAAACACAAAAACAAATATGACCTTCATTTTATACATTAGCACAAAATTAAAGAAAGGTCATATATTTGAGAACACAGCTTATAGAACTCTTGCTAAAGAAAGGCACAATTAAGCTTCTGGACCTGTGTACTTGGCAAGCTTTTGTCTATTCAATTCTTGGCATTGAGCCCTTAATGGACCTTTTAATTAATATAGACCTTGTTACTTCTCATTTCACTTTATCAGATATCATATGCACAGAGACAGACTTTAATGATTAACCCTTTAGAAACGGCCATTAATAAAGGATTAATGTACATGAGCACAGATGCTAAAATGCAGATACAGAGGCAGCTGTTACTGTAAATGCCTGGTCCGTGATGGAGCTGGAAATTTTCCAGCAGAGGTGAACTTGAATGATGTATAGGCAATCAATAAAACCAAATGATCATAAAAAATGAAATTGCCTAAAGCATATGAACAGGTGCTGAGACAGAATAATTATATGCAGGAAAAAAGGGAAAAATTTTAAGAAGGAAAGAAGTTAAGGAGGAAGGAAAGGAGAGAAGGATAAACTGATGATGAAAGGCTAATTAGGACATACAAAGCAGAAATTTGAGCAGAGGAAAATACATCTTTTACCAAGAAAAAAGGTAACTAAGGACAGGGTAACAACAGGATCGTAGACTGCAAGAACAAGCAAGGGTTACAAAATAAGAAAGGGCACCAGAAATGATAGGTTCTGAGATAATAATGAAGTCTCCCAAAGATACAGGAAAAGTCGAAGTTGATCTTGGCAGTTGCACTGCCAAAAAATCCATCCCCATTTAACAATCATCAGTTATCAGATGGATTCTAGATATTTTGCCTCCCAACAGTGCTTTTTTCCAAGCCTCTTCCTAATGACAGCATTGCATCCTTATCTGATCTGGGAAAAAGGGGCTTTCAGTTTGGTCTTTGATGCATGCCTTGCTAAAAGTTCTCAGTAACTCATCATTTTCTACTTAGATCTCTCTCTCTCTCTCTCTCTCTCTCTCACTTTCTCTCTCTCTCTTGACTTCTTGTGAGATAGTAAATATTTAGAAAGACAAAGCTAATTTTTTTAATTATTTATTTTATTTATTTATTTACTTATTTTTACAGGCAGAGTGGACAGTGAGAGAGAGAGACGAGAGAAAGTTCTTCCTTTTGCTATTGGTTCACCCTCCAATGGCCGCCCGGCTGGCGCGCTGTGGCCAGCGCACCGCGCTGATCCGATGGCAGGAGCCAGGTGCTTCTCCTGGTCTCCCATGGGGTGCAGGGCCCAAGCACTTGGGCCATCCTCCACTGCACTCCCGGGCCATAGCAGAGAGCTGGCCTGGAAGAGCGGCAACCGGGACAGGATCGGTGCCCCGACCAGGACTAGAACCCGGTGTGCCGGCGCCTCAAGGCGGAGGATTAGCCTAGTGAGCCGCGGCGCCGGCCAACAAAACTAATTTTATAATACTTTCTTTGGACAAATCTCAGTAAAACGTCAGGTATAATTCATGTTTATAGTAAGGGTTCTTTGATTTTAACTATATACTAGTATCACATATTGTCATAACAATGTACACTATAGGAAAAAGTTTTCCAAAAGCAAATCATATGCTTCTTTGATATATGTTATGGTATGTATTCAGTATTCATTGAAATAGCATTAATTAGTCTCCTATTATGGTGGAGACCAATTGGGGAATATATTAAATATTATGATAAGAGATCAATGAAAATTTACCTCTCCTAAAGTATCATAGAACTAAAAATAGGTAGAAATGACAGAACATAGCTAGACTCTGCCATGTACTTTAGTATAATATTGACAATTAGTTTACTTGTCTTAGAAAGCATTCATTCACCTTTATAAGAAAAGGGTTAGACTAAATTATTTCCAAAATATGCTTGGGCTAAAATCAGGTTTTTAAATCCAGTCCTACAAAGAATGAATTTGGGGCATGATAACTACAGTTTTTGTTAATCACTCAAATTGTTCCTGAATAAACCTGGCATTAGCTAAATTTGCACTGAATGGAAGGAAAAAGCTCCAGGTTCTTTCTCAGAATAAAATGTGCATCTTTAACTTCTTGGACCACTGAATAAGACACATATATCAAATTCCATGGGCTCTAGTCAGAAATCAGATATCAATTATGACAGAGAAATGTAGGTAGAAAAAAATTCAGTCATAGAACTACCTCTCTTAGAAAAAGTCAAACAAACAAAATGTGTGCAATAGGAATTGAATTTGATGACTAACAGACTTGACCTTATCCCTGTTTACGACTGCCCCTAACTGAAACACATTGTAGAAGCCTACATCTGGCTCAGTAATTGGGCTTTTGGAGTTGCCTAACTAGGATATCCTGAAAACTGTTTTTTTAACTAGCCCAATCAGCATTTCATTCATAAAAATCACAGATGGTGTCATTTTTGCAGTGTCATGATGATATACAAAGGAAAAGTCTGTTAAATAAAACTAGTGAGTTTTAAAATTTTTAGAAACATTGTGTAATTTGAATATATCATTCCAATCATGAAAGTAATGTTTTCTTCTTATAAACTATTTTAAAAACAGAGAAAATGTAAAGACAGAAATCTAATATGAACAAACCTCACTGGATGGAGAGAACTCTGCCACTATTTTCTGCATGTTGATATTCACATCGCTCAATTTCATGGAGTTTGCAGGCTCATGGCCTCTGTTTAGTAACGTTTTCTGTGTATCTCTTTATACCTGCCTTCACTATTCTCTACATTGAAATACTGCAGGATTTACTGAATAGCTGACCAATCATTATTTAGTAGAGCAATCTTGAGTGAGGTCCCTGGGTAACCTCATGACTAGCCTACTGACAACTGTCACCTGCACAGATGAGTTTCTTAGGTCTCATTAGTTGTAGTGGGGTTTGGAGGGCTGCATGGTACAGTGCTGGATGGCCTTTAGATAGAGGATAACATAGAACAAGGATTTGGCAATGGTACCCACACTGACACAGCTCAGGAAAAGGAAATCACATGTGGCAGAATACCTGATGTTAGTACATTAAGAGGAATTACTTATGGTCTAAGTATAAACACATTACAAATAGTCATGAATACTGCACTGTGCCCTGATAGAACATGAATTCTCAACTCAATTCCCTATAATAATGCAAAGAAGTACTCAACTACTTTATCTAGAATGAATGAATGTCTGCATCTCCTCTCCTAATAATTGTTAAAGGTCTTATTTATCATAAATGACATGTTGAAAAATATGAGAGGGAAGCACTTTTCAATTCATTAATTAGACAAGGATGAGTAATCCCAGGTATTTGCTCTCCATTAAGTAGATCACATATGTCCCAGTCTTCTGGCAAGGAAAATGCCTAATTCAGCCACCCAGATTCACTTGAAAGGGAAAAGACTCCAACCCTAGACTAATAATGCTGCAAGGATTCAGATGAAAATATTAGTTGAAACTCACTGAGCAGAATTCTGAACAGATTTAAATTTTAGTGACCCCACAAGTACACGCTTGTTTTTACAAAACATTTTTTTGTTCTTCAAAGTCTGCTCTTTTAAGTCAAACTACCAAGATATGAGCTATGGTTCATGAATCTAGAATGTTTTAATTAGAAGGCAGTTAAAATTATATAAATTTCATACCATATCCATTTTAATTTATTCCTATGCAAAAAGAAAATCTTTATAAGCATTAGTTTGATCAATGGATGTAGCAACTGTCTACAGACAACATATAGTCCCTAGACACTAGCCCCCTTCTTTTAATTAATTAATTATTATTTTTTTTATTTTTTGACAGGCAGAGTGGACAGTGAGAGAGAGAGACAGAAAGAAAGGTCTTCCTTTTTCTGTTGGTTCACCCCGCAATGGCCGCTACTGCCAGCATGCTGTGCGGATCCGAAGCCACTAGCCAGGTGCTTTTCCTGGTCTCCGATGCGGGTGCAGGGCCCAAGCACTTGGGCCATCCTCCACGGCACTCCCGGGTCACAGCAGAGAGCTGGACTGGAAGAGGAGCAACCGGGACAGAATGCGGCACCCCAATCAGGACTAGAACCTGGGTGCCAGCACCACCCCTTCCCACTCTTTACCTATTCCTGAAAGCCTCTTTCATTTGAATTGCATAACTTCGGCAGTGTAACCTGGACATTGAAGTAAGTATTTACTTGGAGTAAAAGCTCATTTTTTAAAAATTTAGATCATTTTTAGCCATAAAGCCTATTGCCCTCTGTGTTTCATTGCAGATGATCAGGTTAATGTGTAGTGAGATGTAATAACTGTCTAAAAGGTTAGCCTATCTCTGCAATTAGATTAAAAAATAAACCTGAGATGATAAGAATAATGAAGAAACTATAAAAATAGCAACGTACAGGAAAGAAAGGAATTCGGGATGAATGGTGAATATCAAAACCAATCCCCCAGAAACTTACAATGCAAGTTACATAATATAAGCCATGTACAACATAAAAGTGTATGCCTATATCCTCAGAATTTAGTGACTTCTCTGGCTGTGTCCATAAGGCTTCATTACTCCTGCAAGTTGTGCAAGAAGGAAAAAAAATAAAAAACTAGCAATAACTTTTCATTCCATGAACTTCCTGGAAATGTCAAATAAATAAGCATCGATTTGTTCAGTTTCTCCCAAACACTTTTAAGTCTTCCTCACAAAACACCTGCTATACAATACTAATTAAACTGAAACTGTTGTCATATAAAAATCTTGTTCATACTTATTCATTTTCTTATAAAAAATTTTAAATCATATACCAAATCTTATAAATAATTCTATTTTGCACTTCCCACTGAAGAATTTACTGGCTCTGTAAAGATATGAGTCTTTTACCATGGAAGGAATACCCAAAAGTTTTGAATTAACCAATTGTGGGTTTTTATAGTTTGTTATCTAAGAGGGGGGTCAGAGGGGAGAGAGGGAGAGAGCAAGAGATAGCATTTGCACACTCCCATATTCCCAACTACTGGTTCACATTCCTAAATGACTGGGCTGGGTCAAAGCAAGAACTAGAAACTCAATATGGGTATCCCACTACTGAAGCCATCACCTGCTGTCCCCAGGTTGTACATAGGCAGGAACCTGGAACCAAGAGCACAGCCAGACTCAAATCAAGATACCCCAATACCAGATGTGGGCATCCTAATCACCATCTTAACCTCTGTGCCAAACTCCTGTCCCTAAGTAATTGTTTTGAAAATGCTATAGGTCAACTAGCATTCCAAAAATGCATAGAATACAGTGAAACTTTTCTGTGTGTGTGTGTGTTTTTTTTTTTTTCAAAATATAGTCTTTGAGATTTGAACTACAGAAAAGTTTCACAAATTACATGTAATCAAATAAAAAGCAAAGACTATCATAAAATGGAAGACAAGTCAATCTAATTTCATAGGAAAATTAATGCAACGACTAACATAAAATTACTCTGTGACTTTTAAATTATTTTAAGATGATAATTATTTTAAATGACTTTTGTCTAAGTTGTTTCATGGCATTTACTTATATTCTTATATTCAAAGAGGATTGTAGTTCATCCAATTATGTTATTACTAAAATTCTATTATAACTGTGAAAGAAGTATGAATATTATAAGGTGATGAACTAAGTAAATATTCTAATATTTATCAGGAATAAAAATTTTCTAGAGAAGAAAACAGAGATTCCAAATACAAAATATTTCAGGAAGAAACTATTAAGATTGAGTGTTAAAATTAATGTGTGAATTTAAAATGTATATTTATATACATATATACATAATTTTAAGCCATATATGTGTTTTACTTCTCAATGTTGTTTTTTAAAATACTAGCTCCCTAAATCCACTACAACAAAGTCTTTTGGAGAAAGGATTAATTCTTTCTGAACTTGGAATTGAGACTGATAGTAAAATGTAATGTGTCCACAAACAGAGAGAGAGAGGGAGGAAAAGAGGGAGAGGGAAAAAGAGGGGACAAATAGGAGGGGAAGAGGAAGAGAGGGAGGGGGGGGAAACAGAAGGAAAGCAGAAAAGGACAAGCATTTACCATAAATATAGCCTCTTAATAAAATGGCAGGTAAGGAAAAAGGAAAAAGATAAATATTAGTATTTCCTTAACTTTTTAAAGGAGATATGTACTTATTGACATCTGATAAGGGGAAATTCATTTTCATAAAATGATATATAAAAATATAACCTGAATGATAGGAATATGAAAACAATCACAATTATGTAAGTTCCAATTTAAAATCTAACTTACGTAAATGTTACAAATGTATTTTCAAATCCTTCAGTGAATGGTTGTAGTTGAGAAGTGTGCACTGAATTGAGCATCTAAAGATTACTTGCTCAACTCAAAAGAACATACTCCTGTAATGGAGAGATCTGATGAGCACATCCTTAATCAAATCATCAAACTCAGCATCCTAATAAATGAACTTTCCGCCAAAATGTGTTCAGAGATGTGATGCAATGTAAAATATATAGAGCAACTTCTGAATTGCTTTTACAAAACCAACAACAGGTCTCGGCACTGTGGCTTAGTGGGTAAAGCCACCGCCTGCAGTGCCGGCAATGATGTGGGCTCTAGTTCAAGTCCCAGCTGCTCCAATTCCAATTCAGCTCTCTGCTATGGCCTTGGAAAGCAGTAAAAGAGACCACTCCATTCCAGGCACTCTGGTACAGGATGTGGGTATCTCAAGTGTCACAATGGCTTAATTAATTTCTTAAATTCAACTTCCAGTATGCAATATTTAAAGTGGTCTTGGAAAAAAGCAAGCAACACAAATGAGAAAAAGTCTGATCTGAAATATGTGACATTCTCCAAGACAATTTAAGACAAAAAACAAACACATAAAAAATAAATTACAAAGGAGGGAGGAAAGACTGGGATTAAAAGCAAATAGTGGGGCTGGTGCTGTGGCATAGAGCAAAAGCCATCACCTGCAGTGCTGGCATCCCATATGCTCCACTTCCAATCTTGCTCTCTGCTATGGCCTGGGAAAGCAGTAGAAGATGGCCCAAGTCCTTGGGCCCCTGCACCTGTGTGGGAGACCTGGAAGAAGCTCCTGGCTCCTAGCTTCAGATCGGCACAGCTCTGGCCATTACAGCCAATTAGGGAGTGAACCAGCGGATGGAAGACCTCTCTCTCTCTGCCTCTACCTCTCCTTCTCTCTCTGTTTAACTCTGACTTTCATATAAATAAATAAGTCTAAAAAATAGTAAAACATAATCCAATTAAATGAATAAAATATGAGTAGAGTTGCATGCATAAGCATTTACAAATGCTATACTATGATGTTGCCTACTTCAATTTAAATGGTACTATATATGTAGATCAATGTTGCATGTATATAGATGTCACAAATAAGGTAAACTACTATCAACCTTCAATGTTGATAGTAGATATGGTGCTCCACCAATTTTTCTTTTTTCTTTCTTTCTTTCTTTTTTTTTTCTTTCTTTTTTTTTTTTTTTTTTTTTTGACAGGCAGAGTCGACAGTGAGAGGGAGACAGAGAGAAAGGTCTTCCTTTGCCATTGGTTCACACCCCAATGGCTGCTCTGGTGGTGCGCTGTGGCGGGTGCACCGCGCTGATCCAAAGCCAGGAACCAGGTCCATCTCCTGGTCTCCCATGTGGGTGCAGGGCCCAAGCACTTGGGCCATCCTCCACGGCACTCCCGGGCCACAGCAGAGAGCTGGACTGGAAGAGGAGCAACCAGGACAGAATCCGGGACCCCAACCGGGACTAGAACCTGGTGTGCCAGCGCCGCAGGGGAGGATTAGCCTATTGAGCCGTGGCACTGGCCACTCCACCAATTTTTCTTTCAAATTCCAGTATATTCAAACATTTCATAAAACAGTGCTATAGAAAAAAATATCGTTATCGTTATGTTGAAGTTTTCATAGTTACTGTTCTCAGATATAAATTAACCTGAAATAAATATGTTAGTCTATTCAAAAAATAAGACAGAAGGATTCCAAACTGGCTGAAAGGAAAAAGACATACTGCTTTAGAAAAAGAGGATAAAGAGCAGAGGAAGTGCATTTCCAGGGAAGACTTGGAGAGAAATTTGCAGTGGAAATTCTACAGAATAAAGAGGGACACTGTGGAGCAACATAGGAAGGACAGATGCACAGAAACCAGCACAGAGACCACACATGACCCTCGTAGCCAAGAGCAATAAGATACGCCAGCTATGGAGAGTGAGGTGAGAGCAGAATCCCAGGAGCTTCTTCTGGGTCTCCCATTTGAGTGCAAGGTCCCAAGGACTTGGTCACCTTCTACGGCTTTCCCTGGTGCATTAGCAGGGGGCTGAATTGGAAGTGGAGCAGCCAGGATTCAAACAGGCACCCAAATGGGATCCTGGCACTCTAGGCAGCAGCTTAACCCATTACTCCACAACATGAGCCCCTAAATTGTGTAGTTTTTTTTTATATTTCATATTTCTATTTTCAGTCAGGTCAATATTTTCCTTGCATACTTATGGGGTCTTCTTTCACAATGGATATAGAAAGTTGTGATTTGATTTTCAAATTTTTAATGTTTTCGAAACATCAATCTGTTTTTGATGCCTAACAAGATTCGATAGGTATCTAAGAACTCAGTTCATATGATTTCAGTCCAACTTTTAAGTTCATTAAGATGATAGTTACTGCCCAGTACATAGTCCATCTTTGAGAACCTTCCATGCCTGAAAAGAATGTACTGTAGCTACAAATGTCTATTAAATAGAGTTTATTAATATAATTTTTAAGTTGTCTATATATTTACTTATTTAGTTTGTTCTTTTTATAATATTTATTTATTTATTTGAAAGGGTTACACAGAGAGAGCGAGAGACAGAGACAGAGAGATCTTTCATCCACAGGTTTATTTCCCGTATGGCACTAATGGTCGGGAGTGGGTCAGGTTGAAGTCAGGAGCCAGAAGCCAGGAGATTATGATGGTTCTTCCACGTGGTTGGGGTCCCCAAATGCTTGGGCCATCTTCTGCAGCTTTTCCCATGCCATTGGCAAAGAGCTGGATCAGAGGTAGAACAGCTGAAACTTGAATTGGTGCCCACATGGGATGCCTCTGTTGTTGCAGGTAGTGGCTTTACCAGCAACACCCTAATGGCAGCCCCATAGTTTCTTTTTGTTCTATCAATCATTTAGAGAAGTGAAACAGGGTCAGCTTTTTGGAATAGCACGTAAAGCCTCCACTTACAATGGCACCCCATATGGGCCCTGGTTCATATCCCAACTGCTATGCTGCTGATCCAGTTCCCTGCTAAACGGTCTGGAAAAATCAGTGATGCCCCAAGTGTTTGGACCCCTGCCACAAATGGGGGAGACCCAGAGGAAGCTCTTGTATCCTGATTTCAGCCTGGTCCAGTGTTGACCATTGCAAACCAACTGATGTAGGATCTCTGTCTCTCTCTGTCTGTCTCTCTCTGTCTATAACACTGATATCCTAAATAACTAAATCTTAAAAAGAGAGAGAAATGAAATCCCAATTGTAAATGCTGAATTTCTACTTTTTTCAATTCTCTGTTTTTGTTCCATACATTCTAAACTTATAGTGTTGGTATACTTTATTTAACATTTTATTTCAGAATAGTTTTAAATTAAAAAAAAAACCACAAAAATTGTTAGGTAGCAATACAAAAAGTTATCATATAAACCTCAGTCCTTATTATTTTCTTCATGTAGTGAAGCTTTTTTAAAAGGTTTCTTCTTTGTAACTAGTAATCTTCCACCTTATAAAGTATATCTTTGTCTGATTTTAATGTGACCCCTACAGCTCTCTTACACATTTTATTATTTTGTTTTTAAAGGATATTCATTTATGTATGTATTTGAGAGGGAGGGAGAGAAACAGAGAGAGAGAGAAACGCACAGACACACACACACACACACACACACACCCAATCCCCTGAGAAATCCAATCCCCTGGTTAACTCCCCGAATGCTTACAACATCCCTTATGGGTGCCAAAGCCGGGAACCAATCACCTGCCCCAATCTGGATTATAGTCAATTTACTTAAAGTTTCCTTTTGTCTTTCAGTCTAAAGTGAATATCATCTCTTATATACAGAACAGAGTCAGATCTGTCTTGTTATCTATGAAAAGGCATACTTTGTATCTATTTATTTGAGAGGCACAGAATCAAACCGATAGAAAGAGCTCCCATCCCCTGGTTCATTCCCTCAAAATCCACAAAAGCCATTATTTTCAGAAGCCACGAATCCGTAACTCAATCTAGGATTCCAACACACCTGGCAGCAACCTAATTACCTGAGTTACCATCACTGCTTCCCATCACTACATTAGCAGGAATCTGGAGTCAGGAGGTGGAGCCAGGAATTGAACCTGGTACTCTGACAGGCAAGGCTGGTGATTTACCTGCCAGGTCATGCACTTGTTCCTACTAGGCCACATGCCCTCTTCTGTTTTTGAATACAGTGCTAGGGCCATTCTCAGTCAGTTAGAATTGAAATGGTTGTATTCAGGCCTGTCATTTTGCCATTTTTTGCCTTAGTATATCTCATGTCATTTTTTTGCTCCTCTTGTTTATCATCAACTGCCTATTTTTTACTTAAGCAAATAGTTTTACTTTACCCTTTTAACTCCTATTTTGTGTGCTTCTGACTGATCCTGTGTATCTGTGTATATGTATTTGCTGTGGGGATTACGATAAGTAAGTATAACTTATTAAAATCTACTTCATGTTAAGGATGATTTAATTTTCCTACAATGGAGTTATTTTACATTCTTACTCTACTATTTTATATTATTAATACATATATTAAAATACATATTTATGAATATAAATAACTCTACAAATGCAATCTCATGGTTCTTGCTTCAAATTATCTAATTTTTCAAAACAAGAAAATAATTTTACACATGCACAAGAACACAGACTCAATCTTTTATATATTTATCATCATGTTTGTAATTTATGGAGCACTTCATTCCCTCTTTTTTAAAGACTTATTTTTTATTTGTTTGAAAGGTAAAGTTACAGAGAAAGGGGAGAGATCAAGAGGGAGATATCTTTCATGCGCTGGTTCATTCTCCAAATGGCCTCAAAGGCCAGGGCTGGGCAAGGCTGAAGCCGGGAACCAGAAGCTTCATCCAAGTCTTCAACATGGGTGCCAGGGGCTCAAGTTCTTGGGCCATCTTCCACTGCTTTCCCAGGTGCATCATCAGGGAGCTGGATTGAACGTTGAGTAGCTGGGACTTGAACTGGCACAAATATAGCATGCAGGCGGCAAATTAACCCACTATGCCAGAACTTTCACCCCTATATCCTTTATTTTCCTTTTAAGATTTAATTATTTATTTGAAAGGCAGAGTCACATAGAGAGAGGGAGAGAGAGAGACGGGGAGGGGGAGAGAAAAGTCTTCCATCCATTGGTTCAGTCTCCAAATAGCTGCAAAGGCTGGAGCTGAGCAGGTTGAAAGCCAGGAGCCAGGAGTTTCTCCTGGATCTCCCATATAGGTGCAGTGGCCCAAGCACTTGGGCTATACTCTGTTGATTTCCCTGGCCATCACCAGGGAGCTGGAACAGAGGTAGAACAGCTGAAAGCCAAACCAGCGACCCTGTGAGATGCCAGTGTTGCAGGAGGCAGCTTTACTTGCTACAGTAAAACTCCAGCACTTTTTCTTTATTTTTTTCAAAATCGTTTTCATAATTCTTTAAAATACATAGCTGTTTTGAATTTTTCATAATGATTCCATACTTGGCCTTAGGAAGAGTCATTTTCTATTAGTGCAATGCCCTTGAGACTTTGTCAAATTTTCATGTTTCTTTGAATACTTCAGAAGTTTTGGTTAAAACTTAACATTTTAGAGCCGGCGCCGTGGCATAACAGGCTAATCCTCCACCTTGCGGCGCTGGCACACCGGGTTCTAGTCCCGATTGGGGCGCCGGATTCTATCCCGGTTGCCCCTCTTCCAGGCCAGCTCTCTGCTATGGCCCGGGAAGGCAGTGTAGGATGGCCCAAGTCCTTGGGCCCTGCACCCGCATGGGAGACCAGGAGAAGCACCTGGCTCCTGGCTTCAGATCAGCATGATGTGGCCGCAGCGGCCATTGGAGGGTGAACCAATGGCAAAAAGGAAGACCTTGCTCTCTGTCTCTCTCTCTCACTATCCACTCTGCCTGTCAAAAAAAAAAAAAAAAAAAAAAAACCTTCTTATAAAAAAAAACAACATTTTAGAAAATATACCAACTAATGGAATTTTTTATATCTCTGTGTTTCTTTAACTCCTTGAACTTAAGTGTGTAATCTGTCTTTATCATGTGTGCAGCTACTGATTCTATACTTGATTTTATATTTGTTATTATTATACATTTTATGTCTTTCTAGGAATCTCTGTCATGTATTTATGATTTAGTATTCAATTATTGTTCAAAATTCTTTTAAAACTATTTGTTTTCATAAGGTGCTTACCTTCCTCAACTTGAATAATAATAATCAAAACAGCCTGGTACTGCCATAGCAATAGATATGTAGAATGGAACAGAATAGAAACACTAGATATTAATCCACAGGGCTACAACCAATTAATCTTTGACAAAAGAACTAAAATCAATCCCTGGAGAAAGGGCAGTCTCTTCAATAAATAGTGTTGGGAAAACTGGATCTACAAGTGCAGAAGTATGATACAAAACCCCTTACATTTCATTAAAAAAAAAAAAAACTCAAAATGGATCAAGTATCTATATCTGCAACCCAATACCATCAAAGTATTAGAGAAAAGCATTACAGAAACTCTGCAAAACACTGCCATAGGCAAAGACTTTTTGGAAAAAAGGCACAGGTACAGGCAACCAAAGTCAAAATAGACAAATGGGATTACTCTAAGCAGAGAAGCTTTTGCACTGCAAAGGAAGCACTCAATAAAGTGAAGAGGTAACTAACAGAATGGAAAAATTTTTTCAAACTATGCAACTGATAGAGGATTAATATTCACAATCCATAAAGAGCTCAAGACATTCAACAACAAAACAAAAAATCCAGTTAAGAAATAGGTATTTTTCAATTAATGAAATGCAAATGGCCAATAGACATAAAAAATGCTCAGGATCACTAGCCAACAGAGAAATGCAAATAAAAAACAAATGACATATCACTTCACCCATATTAGAATGGCTATCATCCAAAAATTAAAAAAAAAAAAATTCTGCCGAGGATGCTGAGAAAAAGGTACCCTAATACATCATTGTTGGGAATGTAAACTAGTAGAAATCATAATGGAAGACAGTTTGGAGATTACTCAGAAATATGTAAATAGATCTGCCATATGACCCAGTCCTTCTCCTGGGAATTTTCTCAAAATAAATTAAATAAGTATATGAAAGGGTTATCTGTATTATTTGCTTATTGCAGCTCAATTCATAATAGCTAGGACATGGAGTCAATACAGATTTCCATCAACTGATGACTGGATAAAGAAAAGGTGGTATAGATACATGATGGAATACTATTCAGTCATAAAAAAGAATGAAATCCTATCTTTTGGAACTGGAAGCCATTATGCTTAGTGAAATAAGCTGGTCCCCAAAAGACAGCCTTCATTTATTTTCTCTGGAATGTAATAGTTAATATACAATACAAAAAACATATATGAATGAAAATGGACATCTTTTTTTTTAATTTAGTGAATATAAATTTCCAAAGTACAGCTTATGGATTATAATGGTTTCCCCCCCACACAACTTCCCTCCCCCCCGCAACCCTCCCCTTTCCCACTCCCTCTCCCCTTCCATTCACATCAAGATTCATTTTCAATTCTCTTTATATACAGAAAATCAGGTTAGTGTATATAAAGATTTCAACAGTTTGCCCTCACATAGCAACACAAAGTGAAAAAATACTGTTGGAGTACTAGTTATAGCATTAAATAACAGTGTACAGCACATTAATGACAGAGATCCTGCATGATATTTTTTACAAAAGATTGATTAATTTTCTATGTAATTTCCAATTTAACACCAAGGTTCTTTTTTTCATTTTCAATTATCTTTATATACAGAAGATCAATTCAGTATATACTAAGTAAAGATTTCATCAGTTTGCACCCACACCTAACCACAAAGTGTAAAAATACTGTTTCAGTACAAGCTATATCATTACTTCACATTGGACAACCCATTAAGGACAGATCCCACATGGGACGTAAGTACACAGTGACTCTTGATGTTGATTTAACAATTTAACACTCTTGTTTATGTCATCAGTAATCTCCCTAGGCTCTAGTCATGAGTTGCCGAGGCTATGGAAGCCTTTAGGGTACGCTGACTTCGATCTTATTCTGACAGGGTCATAAACAAAGTGGAAGTTCTCTCCTCCCTTCAGAGAAAGGTACCTCCTACCTTGATGGCCCCGTTATTTCACTGGGATCACACTCACTGAGATCCTTCATTTAGGTCTTCTTCTTCTTCTTTTTTTTTTTTTTTCCAGAGTGTCTTGGCTTTCCATGCCTAAAATACTCTCATAGGCTCTTCAGCCAGATCCGAATGCCTTAAGGGCTGATTCTGAGGCCAGAGTGTTGTTTAGGACATCTGCCATTCTATGAGTCTGCTGTGTCTCCCCTTTCCCATGTTGGATTCTTCTCTCCCTTTTTTGGTTTTATCAGTTAGTATTAGCAGACATTAGTCTTGTTTGTGTGATCCCTTTGACTCTTAGATCTATCAGTGTGATCAATTGTGAACTGAAATTGATCACCTGGACTAGTGAGATGGCATTGGTACATGCCACCTTGATGGGATTGTATTGGAATCCCCTGGTACGTTTCTAACTCCATCATTTGGGGCAAGTCCGATTGAGCATGTCCCCAATTGTATATCTCCTCCCTCTCTTTTTCTCATTCTTATATTTAACCGGAATCACTTTTCAGTTAAGATTTAAACACCTAAGAATAATTGTGTGTTAATTACAGATTTCAACCACTAGTACTAGAACAAAAAAAATACTAAAATGGATAAAGTATTACATTGTACATCAACAGTCAGCACAAGAGCTGATCAAGTCACTATTTCTCATAGTGTCCATTTCACTTCCACAGGTTTCCCTTTGGTGCTCAGTTAGTTGTCACAGATCAGGGAAAACAAATGATATTTGTCTCTTTGGGACTGGCTTAATTCACTCAGCATGATGTTTTCCAGATTGCTCCATCTTGTTGCAAATGGCCGGGTTTCATTGTTTTTGACTGCTGTATAGTATTCTATAGAGTACATGTCCCATAGTTTCCTTATCCAGTCTACTGTTGATGGGCATTTGGGTTGGTTCCAGGTCTTAGCTATTGTGAATTGAGCTGCAATAAACATTAATGTGCAGATGAAAATGGACATCTTTTGACGTGATTATTGTCTTTAGCCCTTGTGTATACCGTTGTGGAGCTGTGGTATTTCCACTTTTTGAGTATTATGATTAGTGGTGCATTAAGCCTGCGGTAGTGGTGCATTAAGCCTGTGATTATAGAGTGGGCTGAAATTGTGTTTTTGCAAAAATTAAGAAAAAAGAAAGGAAGAATGGAGGGGTTGAGGAGAAAGAGGGAAAGGAAGGGAGGTAAGAATGGTTATTATTTTAAAATTGAACCTATGAAATACATGAAATCCATTGTCCATATTAATAAAAAATTATAAAAAAAATTGTAGCTAGTTCTCAAGTCTTTTTTCAGAATTTCTCAAATGCCTCTCAGATCATGCAAACAGATGTATACAGCTTCCCATATCAGGCAGTGACAGAGGGAGAATTCATCTGAGCCCCTCTATGGCTCTCTTATCTCCACAATCTGTTGGTTAATTATCTGGATGATTCATTGCCCTCACTAAACAGGAGCACTGCCTTAGGTTAACACACCTCTGTGCTTCAGAATTCATCTCACCTGCGTTTTCAATTTTAGCTAGCAAAGCATAGGTTTTCTCTTACTACTCCAAACTGAATCAGGTATATGCATCCTCCAATCTATGGGTTTCAATGAGAGCTTAAAACTTCTTGCTCACCTTAGAAGAATAGTGAGTGAAAATGGGAGCTGCCTTCACAAGAACGGCATGAATGTTCACTCTTCTAACCTACAGCTTCAATACTTATGTCTAAAAATTTTAGTTGTTTGAAAGGCAGAGTTACAGAGAGAAAATGAAGAGAAAGATCTTCCATTTTGTGATTCACTCCTTGAATGGCCACAATGATCAGGACTAGGCCAAGCCAAGGCCAGGGGCCTCGAACTCCATCAGGTCTCCCACATGGGCTGCAGGGGCCCAAGTACTTGGGCCATCACCTGATGATTTCCCAGGTGAATTTGCAGGGAGCTGGATCAGAAGTGGAGTAGACAGGACTTGAACTGACACTCATATATAATACCAATGTCTCAGGAGGTGGCTTAACCACTGTTCCACAGTGCTGGCTCTACATCAATTTCAAGAGTAACTGTTTTAGCAACTTGTTGTCTACTTTTGGTTGGTATTCAGTGCCCTGAAAAATTGTGCCTGACAAATTTCTTCCCATATTATATTTGATATTTTAGGATAAGTTGACAACATCTTCATGCAGATGTAACTGGAAGCTTATTACAAATTAATTTAAATATAAATGTACTTCTACTTTCTTAAAATATTTAACCTGAAATACATTTACAGTCCAGAATTCATTCTCTTCTCTCACAATTGGTCTTGTAAATTTTCCAGTCAGGAAAATCTAAGCATTATTATAAAGGACTTTGATTCAGTTGTGATAAAATAAAAATTATTTTCAAGTTATTTTTTATCAAATAACGTCACATCCACGTGGACTTCCAACATATAAATTAATATACTACAAACTTCAGAATAAAAAGATGAAGAAAACTGTAATATGTACTGTTAATGGATTTCAAGCCAAAATTAAATATTTTTCAAATATTTATTTGAAAGGCAGTGTTACAAGAAAAGGAAAGAAAGAAAGGTATGTCTTCCATTCAGTGGTTCACTCTCCAAATGACCACAACTGCTAAAGCTGGACCAATTGGAATCCAGAAGCAAGGAGCTTCCTATGGGTCTCCCACCTGGGTGCAGGGGCCCAAGTACTTGAGCCATCCTCTGCAATTTTCCCAGGTGCATTATCAGGAAGTTTGATTAGAAGTGGAGCAGCTGGGACTTCAACTGGTGCCCATATACGATGCCAGCGCATCAGGAAGCAGCTTTACCCAGTAAACCTCAGCATTGGCCCCAAAATTAAACCTTTATTTTCAAAATTAAATAGTTTAAGAATTGTTGTGAAAAATATTTCTTGGCCTGTTTAAGATTTTAATATTCTTTGGGATGCAAGAAAAGTATTTTAAAAAGCAAAGAATGATTTTAATATTATTCAAATACACAAGTTTAATGAATCATAAATATAAAAAATTAAAGAATGCACATGTATTGCATTGTAAATGTTCAATCAATAACAATTTAGATGGTAGTTTACAATGTTAACTATTTGTATTTACAAATTGAATACATATATAATGAAAAAATAATTATTCTTCCAACCCATTTCCTTTGTGCATTTTTTTTCAAATCAAATAGTTTCAGTTTATTTATCTGCAATGTACTTAAAAGAAGTACCTTTGGCCGGCGCCGTGGCTCAATAGGCTAATCCTCCACCTTGCGGCGCCAGTACACAGGGTTCTAGTCCCGGTCGGGGCACCGATCCTGTCCCGGTTGCCCCTCTTCCAGGCCAGCTCTCTGCTGTGGCCAGGAGTGCAGTGGAGGATGGTCCAAGTGCTTGGGCCCTGCACCCCATGGGAGACCAGGAGAAGCACCTGGCTCCTGCCATCGGATCAGCGCAGTGCGCCGGCCACAGCGTGCCAGCCACGGCGGCCATTGGAGGGTGAACCAATGGCAAAAGGAAGACCTTTCTCTCTGTCTCTCTCTCTCTCACTGTCCACTCTGCCTGTCAAAAAATAAAAAATTAAATTAAATTAAATTAAATTAAAAAATAAATAAAAAAAGAAGTACTTTTGCTAATGTTAGACACAGTGTAAACACACATTAATTGTAGTAATTATAATACATGATACTGAAGTAGTGAAGAGAGAAGAGCACCAAGAGCAAAAAAAGGTCAAGGACAATGACTCAGACTATTTCGTCAAAGTGCTTAATGCTAAAGTAACAGCACAAATCTATATGTGAATAAATACTTAGCAAAATGGAAAGTACATCTCTTACAGTGGTTTTTACTTTGTGATAAAACCCATGAGAAAATTATCCCAGTTGTCTTGGGAGGCTTGCCCATTTTATGTAATATATCTCCAAAAGTGACGTAAGTGGAGAAGCATCTCTATTTCAGATGGCACTTTTTTTCTTGAACACATCTGACTGGAAACATAGAAGTCAAAATTTAAGAGATCCATTTCACAACCAAATGCTTGAAACAGGAGTGCAATATTCAGTTTGAAAATCACATTAAGTTTTCCAATTGTATATGTCCCTTTAAATCTCAAAGTAGAAATGTAGCTGTGCATAGTGTAGAGACTGTGTGTGAGGTCACCACAGCCTATGAAGGAATTTCAATGACACAAAAAAGCATTTTATTGTATATTCACAAAGAAAATATATTACCATTTTCATTAAAAAACAAACCACAACCCTATGTGAAAAACACATCCTGTTATTTATGCATTATATATCTAAGTCTTAAATAAGAACAATAATTATAAAAATTCATTAAGGTGATTCATTTTAAGCAATTTTGTTAAATACATATTTATTGCATGAATAAGCTCCTCTAAGGCACTCTCACTGTGTTAAGGACATGTTATGAATTTTTTTTAACTACTAAATAATGCATTTCTTCAGGGGTGACTCAGTTTAATAAATTATATACACTGTAATATGTTTTATTATATATTTATATGGAAAGAAATACTCTAATTTATTAAGCAGTGCTAATAGTCAGAAACAGTTTAATATAATGACAGATAAAAGAACAAGATAAAAATTACATGTAATTAAAAACCAAAGATATACATTCAAAAGAATCTCTAAACCAGTTTTTTTAGAAAATTAACAATACACATGCATAAGATTTTCTTCTTGTTCACTTACCAAGTGACCACAACAGCCAGATCTGGGCCAGGCGAAAGTCAGGAGCCAGAAATTTCATCCTGGTCTGTGGGTTTTAGGAACTCAAGTATTTGGACCATCACCCACTTTTTTCCAGACATATGAGCAAGGTGCTGGCTCATAAGCATAGCAGCTGGACTTGAACTGCCACTCTGATATGGGGTGCCTAGGATGCAAGTGGTAGTTTAACTTGCTACCTCACAATTCTGGGTCCTGGATTTCATTTTTTAATGAATGAATGCTATTCCATTCTGTGTGTGTGTGTGTGTGTGTACCACATTTCCTTCATCCATCAACTTAGGTGCCTAGACTGATTCCATATCTTGGCTATTATGAATAATGCAATATAGAAGTCAGGTATCTCTTCCATACGATGACCTCATGATCTTCATATATGCGTGCATAAGTGGAATAGAGCTGGGTTATTTGGTAGATCTAGTTTTAGGTTTTTGTGGGATCTTCACACTAATCTCCAGAATGGCTTTACTAATTTATATTTGACCAAGCGTACACAGGGGTTCCCTTTTTTCCACATCTTTGCCAGTATTTTTTTGTTTTTTGATAATAGTTATTCTAACTAGAATGAGATAATATTTCATTGTGGTTTTTATTTGTGTTTCTCTAATGGCTAGTGCCGAACATTTTTTCATGTATTGGTTGGTCATTAGTATTTCTCCTCTTGAAGAATGCCTATTCATGTCATTTTCAAATGCTTAACTGGATTGTTTGGTATCTTATGGCTGTTGAGTTTTTAGAGTTCTTTACATATTCTGGAAAGCAATCCTTTGTCAGATGATTGGATTGCAAATACGCCCTCCCATTGTGTTAACTGTCTCTTCTTATTGTGCAGAAACTTCTGAGTTTGATATAATCCCATTTGTCCAGCTTTGATTTTTGTTTTCTGTGCTTTTCTGGGTCTTATCAAAATATGTAATTTCCTTTATTGATACCTTGACATGTTTTCCCCACATTTTCTTCTAGTAGTTTAGTATTTTTAATTGTTACATTTAGGTCTTGCTCCATTTTGAAGTTATTTTGTATAAGGTGTGAGGTTTCAAATTTCAAAATCTGCACTTTCTCCAGCACTATTTATTGAAAAGACTATCCTTTCTCCAAAGAATATTCTGAAAATTGATTGATTGTAAATGTTTGTCTTAATTTCTATTGATCTATATGTGTGTGTTTGTGACATTACCATCCTAGTTTTTTACACCAGGCGTCCTTAGGTCAATCTCATGAATAAATTTTGAAATAATATGCAATATTTACATGGTGGCCATCGTCATGAGCAAAGTATTCATAAATATCACCACTCTATCAAATTAGAAAGTAGTCATAAATATTTGTTCTGTGTTTTACATTGCCAGATCAATCCTCACGATAATAAGCCGGCAACTTACTGAGGTATTTTTTACTTAATTTCTTTGAGATAACATATTTTAAATTTATATTATAGTTAAAAAATTACATTATAGTCAAAGGATTAATGGCACTACTAAAGAAAGAGTTCAACAAATAAAAAGTAAAAAGATCATAGTCCAGCAGTAAAATAGGGTTAACAATAATCAAATGAAAAGATGTTCAATTTCACTCATATAAGGCATTGATAGGAATACATACGATTATAGTTTAAATGATTTCTACCATTTTAAAAGCAGCAGTAGTTTCAGTAATCAGAGAGTTCTGGCCAAAAGCAGAGGAAAATTATCCTGGCACAAATCTTGTCTGGGAGTAAAGTGGAAGCTGAGCATGAGTAACAATTTCCACATCATTCCCTTTCTGCCCGTTTATTGAGAAAACTTGTAATGGGTATGGCCACTTGTGTACAGTTCTCATAATCATGCTTGGATGCCCACATTGAAATGTATGTTTCGTAATCCACATCCACTTAACCCAATTTTTACATTTTTATCAAATGTCAAAAGACTTGGAATGTAACTCCAATTGCTTATAATTATATATGACTGTGGTCACACTACCTCGTTTTGGAATTAGAATGTAAGAAATGCAAACTACATTATAAATGAAAATTCTTAAGTTAAAATGATATAATGCATAGAAAATAGAGGGTGAGATGAAAGTAAATATAAAAATGCTTATATTTATAATTTATTTGTTCACAGAGAGTTTGTTAATTTGATATCCTTACTCATGTTAAAATTGTTTCAAGGTTACATAACCTAGTAAGAGCATTCAAATATTGCCAAATGTATTTTGCTTTTAATTCTTGACTTTGTAGATGTATCAAACAACAAATGGATGAAATCATATTGCTGACTTTCATAACTATGGCCTAACTAGAAGTGATCAAGTCATCTGAGACAAGATGAACTTTTATCTTATTTAAGAATCTCTGCCAGTTACATCATTTCGTGAATGAAAGCATTTAAAACTAATTAACTTATTTGACATTGATATGACTAAAATTCCATTTATAGTGCTAACCTGTCATATTTTTATTTTTTACTCAATACAATTGTGGCACCCTCTCTCAAATAAGTGGCAACAATTGTTGTCACTTTTGAGTCATGGCTGTTTCCTTGAGTCATTTTTCCTCTAATGATAACCAAGAACAATGGCTAGAATTGCTTGTGCAAAGATGATGGAAAAAATTGATATGGCTGTGACCTCTATGGATGATTGACTACAACAACTAAAGCTAATGACTGTGGAAGCAGCAACCTTTTATTCCTTTTTTAAACACAGGACATATGTCAGGACAGTAAAAAACTAGCACAGTGGGAGTTGTTGACACTAAAGGCTTTTTTTCTCTTTAAGTGACAATGCAACAAACAAAGAATAAACGGTAAAGAGGCAATAACTACCAAGGGACTTTTTCCATGATAACATTTTGTGTATTATTTCAAGGTGAAGGAGCCAGATTATATGATTTCCATTTTAAGGAATCACTTGGGAGAAATTACTTGAATTACCGGATACTTAGTTCAGGTAGCAAATCTTTTCCAATCATTATTCCACAAATGTTCTTATAATTAACATAGATAATTCATCAAGATAAATCTTTCACCAAACACAGTAATCCAGCCCAACAGTGTCAATGACTTTCAAGATTATTACAAAGAGCACAGATGCTTGCATAAACTTGACTCAAACAAAGTTTGGGACAGGTAAGGTCATCTTCTTGAAAAGGCATACAGGAGAGAGCTGAGAGTTGACAAAGATATCCAAATAATCATCCACGTCAGAAAAACAAGCCTCGCAATCAGAAGGCCATACACCTTCCTCCTCCCTAGAATGCTTTCTAATGCAGCAAATGTTCAGCCTGCTCCAGCTGTATAGAGTATCATAAAATAACATGGTGAATGAAAGAGTGATTTTCTCAATGAAAAGCAGAACGAAGTAGGTGCATATCTCATGAATCAAAAATTCAATCACATAAGATCATTTGAGAATATAATATGTACACAACACTATTGCTGTATGAAATATGTAAAGCACATACAAAGATACAAAACGAATATAAAGTATCATTCATATCCTCATCAATGACTGTGGATAGATAGATAATAGAAATAGACATTTAGTAACTGAGGAAAAAGCATACAAAATTAAGTGGAAATTTGTGTATGACTTTATTGTGAATTTCCTGTAGAGGAAAATTATCTATAAAGAAAGTTAGAAGACATAGAGCTGAGTGATACAGCTAATACTAAGTAGAATGTTGAGAAATATGGTGTAGGTATTCACTGGGAAGCCAAGCCTCACATGCAAGGATGCATATACTTTAATTAGTGGGGCAAGGCAAATAAACTAAGGCCTAGAAAGAAAGTTGGAGATACTTTGAGTTGGTTATAAGGTGACCTTAGATCCTTTGGAGGTTGTTATGGACTAAATAGAGGCCATCTCACATTCATATATTGAAGCACTACCCACTAGCCCCTCAAAAGTTAACTGTGTTTGGAAAAAGTCTTTGAAGAGATAATTAAAACACTGTCTTTAGAGTGAGTATAACTCCAATTTGATTACTGTCACTCTAAGAAGAGGAAATCTGAATGTACAAGAAGATTCTCTGAGGTGCACCTGCTAATGAAGACCTTGGTAGGCAGATGTGATAGCTCAATTTATTAGATAACCAAAATTGGAGACCTAGATTGAGTTCCTGTGTCCTAGCTTAAGGTCCTAGTCAGCGACTATTACATGCGTTTGGTAAGTAAACTGGCAGATGGAAACACTCCATTTTTCCCTCTCTTTCTGTCTTCCTGCTTCTCAAAATAAAGAAACAAAACTTTAGAGTCACATTCTGTAATAGTTTTGTTTCTCAGGAAAAGGACTGCACCTGATATGAACAATTTTGATAATTAATTCTCCATTTTCTTATCATGAAAGAATGTTGTGCACCCTAGGATAAATGCTCCTAAATATTTTTTCATCCATTTCATTAATGTTATAGGAAGATGACATGTTATGTTGATGGGGAAATTTTTAAATGTTAATGTTATGGGGAGATGTTTACACACTTCATTGTTATCTACTTGAGTTGCCCAGCTTGCAACAGTGAAAGAGAGAGAGACACACAGAGAGATACAGAGAACTTCCTCTGGATCTCCCATGCGGGTGGGAGGCGCCCAAGCATGAGTCATCTTCTGCTGCCTCCTGAGCACATTAGTATGAAGCTGGATTGGAAGGAGAGTACCTGGTACTTGAACCAGCATCCTCTAATGGGAATTAAGCAGAAGCTTAACACACTGAAATACAACATTCAGGGTTTTCATTTTTATTTTTACTTCTTTTTTTATAAGGTTAAATCACTCATAATAATCTATAATAAACTGGTAATTTTAATTAAAAATTTTAGCATCTTCTATACTCCTATAAGAGTACCCTTGGGAGCGGTGGTCTGGGTTTTATCAGTTCCTTTCACTAATATTTTTAAGAGGAATGTGATGTAAGGCAAGTCATTTCACATCTTTGGAGATCTCTATTCTCATTTGAAATATCAGCAAGCCAACTGTTGTCCCCTAGCTTTAAGAGGTTCTAAAATGCTTTAACTCAAACAATTTCAAATTTCAAGTTTCAGAATTGAAATCTGGTCAGGTTCCTTTCCACTAAAACCACTTTGTTAACTCTTCACAGCTTATAGAATCAAAATACAAATTTCATTGTGTATGCAATAAAAATATTCATAATACTATAATTTTCCCGCATTCTCCCATCTCATCCCATGAATCCCCAGTCCCCTATCCAGCAAACTCCATGTCTAAATTTCATTAACTACGGACTTCTTTCAAGTCCAGGATACACTATGGTCTTTTACCTATAGACTCCCCTATATGTGATTCCATCAGCCCAAGCACCCTAATACATCATTGTTTCTTGGCCTGGGCAACTTCAATTCACATTTCCCACACTAACTTATAATTTTCTGCTCTTAGAAAGCACTCCAGATACATCAGGTCTGAGATGTTGACCTACCTTCTTCTTAAACCCTTTAACCAAGCCAGAAGAAAGAAAGGTCTGCCTTGCATGAACTGTGCAATAGAAAAAGCAACAAGTTCCAAGCTCCCTAGAATTTGCCCTAGAATTTACAAAGTTTTGGATTGCAACAAAAACAGACTGGCTTTTAACAAATTCAGTATTGTCCTTTCTAAAATTGCCCCAACTTACCTCAATACGGGATTTCTAACAGCAACTAGAATTCAAGGGTTTAAAGACCTTGGGCAGAGTTCTGTCACAATTTGTCAACATTTTGCAGTAGTGGGAAATGGTGTCACTCTCTTGCCTATCATTAGAACATTCTATGTCATTCAGACCTTGCTAAATTGTTCAATTTTATCAGTTTCATTTAGTAGTATTAGATATATTTCATTTTAATCTTATTTATTCACAAATATGCTTAACAGAACTGGAAATGATATAAAAAACAAAAGGACAATGAATAGAACTATACAAATAACAATAGTTTGAGTTCTTCCTACTGATAAATAAAAAACATTCTGACTATTTTGAGGATAATAGATGTTTTTAAGTAAAAAAATGATTTTTATAAAGAAATACCCATAAGAGAAAAAATATCATGTATGCTATACTGAAAAACTCATTTAATGATTATGAATTGAAAGAACTAACATCTCTTCAACAACATATTAGTATGCAAATTTTAAATATATACTTTAGTTCAAATCATGGCCATTAAAATAAAAAAAAACCTATTAAATATGAACTCATTGATAAATCTTTTATTACTCTCTCTCTATTTCTCTGTTTCTTCATTGCTCTACTTTTCAAATAAATACATACATAGATTAGATAGATAGATAGATAGGATGATACATAGAAAACATGGGGGTTTTGTTAAAAAAATATCATTCACTGAGACAAAAGAGAAAATTTAAATAGAGTGAATAATTCTGAGATGATTGATTGCAGATAAATTATTTACCTTTTCTTAATTTAAACTTCTCAACTGAAATGATAAGGGTTACATTCTACTTTTAACTGGGTTTTAGATGGTTTTGGCATTTAGTTAAATATGTGTGTATAAATCTTCATCCACACAGTGTGAAACCTTGGCAAGTGGGTTATTTTATTTTGTCTTCAAAAGAAAAAAATGTTTATCCTGTTAATTAAATATAATCACCAAAGAACTCTTTTGGGAAAGGAGGCATCCTTCATTTTTCTCTCAGCATTAGAAAAAAATTGATATTGTGAGGGAAAATAGTAAGAATTATCATTTAAGAAATCACCAGTACCCTTATTCACATCAAGTGGAGAGTAAAGCAGAGGAATGACAAAACAAGCAAAGCTATTTGAACAACTCCAGACCTATTACAGAGTGACTTGGAGAAAGGCTGTTGTGCCATGAAGATGCAGCCGGAAAGCACATGCAACTTATCATCACTGAAATGCCATCTCCCTCTGGCAGAAAATACCAGTTGGAATAATTATTACTGACTAAAAATAGCCTTGTGAAAATTATCTCAGCTTAGCTTTATTTATTTGGATGTCTCAGCATCAGTATGGTGTTTATGTGTACTCAAAAAGCATTGCTGTTAAGAGCTGCCTTTTCCTAGTTTCAACTCAAGTGCCATTTCTTCATTCAACTCATGACAATAGTATTCGAGTATGTCTAAGATGCCAATCGCTGTAAGAAGACCTAGAGAGGCATATCATACTAGAAAACTTGAGCTCATTTTTAAAACATGAGTCTTGAATGCCAATGTACTTCATTCCTTATTAATAAGTGTTCTTCCTACCATCCTCAAGACCCTACTTATGATAAAAAGGTATCAATTAGCTTTGATATTTAAGAATTTAGTTTTAGAAAAGAATAGAGGGCATTTTAAAACAAACAATGAGCAAGAGAAATAAATAAAAAATTAGTCAATTTTTAAAAGATCATGTTGGATAATTTTATAAATCTATATTTCTACCAAATAGATATTCATACAGAGGCTCTAAAATAAAAAAAAAAAAGCATATCCTGAACACTACTCTTATGAATAGTGTTCTTAAGTGTTACCCAAAATCCTCACAGATGATTTTGAGCTACTGTAGAACATGAGGGTTTTTTCTTTTGTTACTAGAAGATATTGTAATTCATGGTATTACACTAACTGGACCCTTGGCACTCTCTCACCCTTTTCACAGTCTTATTGTAACTACTAATCCTGAGTTTATAACATTAAGTTCTATAATGTTGTGACTTAGCTCTTATATATTCTTATATATTATACTTATTCATTAAAATAGGTTGAAGTCCAAGTATCAGGCACACATGAAGGGTAGCAGATAGTAAATTAACAAAGTAGAAATTATTCTTTCCTGGAATGTTAAGGGGTTAGCACAAATTTAAGCAAGTTATCACAAAAACAATTAATCAATTTTGAAAGAAATTAGAAGTTATACTGCATCTAACTGCAATAGGGTGAATGTTGTAGCTCTGTGAATTGTGTTTGCCCTAACATTTAAAAATCAGATTTCATTAAGCTGGTATGTCAAGATGTCACATAAAACATTTTTCACCAAGATAATAGGAGAATTGGAGTATCCTGAATTGCAAAGGAGAAAAGAAGAGCTCAGGTATCAGTAATATGCCTTGAAAAAGAAAAAGTCATACTGGTTTCCCACAGAAGGCTAAGAACTCTGTGTGTTTATTTTTGCTTTGACCCCAGTAGCTCATGAACTTATTTTCTCAAGCTTAGGCTTCGAAGATTTAAAAAGAAACATGATTTAAAGTTTCTATAATAATTACATATCAGACAATAATTTATTTTGTCTAATGTTGAAGTCTTTTTAATTATCAGAATTTTAGGAGAACAATTTTTTGAAAAGCATTTGTGGACAGTGAAGTGATGGACTGTTAAATGAATTTCCCATTAAGCATCGAGCATTGACTATGAGTAAGATGCTATAAGAGGCCCATTGTTTCTATCCTCTAGCAGTTTACAGTCTTGTTTTTTTGGGAGATTACATAATCAGGAATTTCAATATGGTGTTTTAGATGATATCCTGGAAGTTCACTCATGATTCTGTTGGAAGCATAAAGAAAGAACTAAGAAGAGCCAGTCAAATAGTTCTGAAAAGTCAACAACTATTTGAGTAGCGTTTTGAATCCATCCTTTTCTCTCCACCTCCACAGCTACATTCTGGTCTGAATCACAGATATCTCTTATCTAACCTCCCACAAACATGCCCACCTAGTCAGCCCAAGGCTTTTTTTTTTTTTTTTTTTTTTTTTGGACAGGCAGAGTGGACAGTGAGAGAGACAGAGCGAAAAGTCTTCCTTTACCGTTGGTTCACCCTCCAATGGCCGCCGTGGCCGGCGCACCGCGCTAATCTGAAGCCAGGAGCCAGGTGCTTCCTCCTGGTCTACCATGCGGGTGCAGGGCCCAAGCACTTGGGCCATCCTCCACTGCACCTCCGGGCCACAGCAGAGAGCTGGACTGGAAGAGGAGCAACCAGGACAGAATCCGGCACCCCAACCAGGACTAGAACCTGGGGTGCCAGCGCTGCAGGTGGAGGATTAGCCTATTGAGCCACAGCGCCGGCAGCCCAAGGCTTCTACCTTTGACTTATATAATAATCATTGGCAGCTAGATTAGCCTGTAACAGGAAACTATTCCTTGTCCTTCTTTTATGTTAAAGCTTTTAACATACTTAGATTAGGTTCCAAATTATACCTCCCCACTTCAGGACATAAAATTAAAAATATAAAATAAAATAAACATCCCACCTAGCTACTGCCTGAATGCTATCTCAAAGTATCCTTCTGGGTTACTCCAACCATACTCAACATTTCTCAGCCTTCAAAAGCTTTTTACATTTGTTCAGTAAATTATACTGGTTCCTACCTCAAGAAGTTCATGTTTTCCATCCCTTCAATATTTTATTAATAATCACCCATGTAGGAGTACTTTCCATAATCTGGCTATTGGACCAATGTCACTTTCTCACTTCCTCAGAGAAGTCTGGCCACAATTCCCAGTGTATGTGAATCTGTATTTCCCAGTCACTTTCACCACTTTTCTTTGTTTTTCCTGTATTGCAATGATCAATATCTTTTTACTTAATTGTTTATCACTGTTTGCCACTGTTAAATCTAATGTAAGGCCCATTGCTCCTTGGCTATCTTACCATATTTACCACTAACTACTGAACCAGAGCTTATTAAAATTTGTGACCAATAATATCTATAAAACCATAAGATCCAAGTGAAATGTGAGTATGATTACTAGATTTAATAAAAACACAGAACACTGAATCTGAGTTTTAATAGTAGAGAAAGAAAAAGGTTATTTTAATATAAATTTGTCCCTAATTGTCTGTGACCCACTTGTATTAAAATGTGATGGTGTTTATTGGAGTGGGATTCAAATAAACCAGTCATAAAGAGACTTTTAGGAGATTTAGGAATATTAAAACACTAAAAGTGATATTATGGGTATAGAGATGTTCCTTGACATACAATAGGGTTATGGTCTACCATAGATTGAGAACATTACAAGTTGATTTTAAAGTAGATGTGCTCCCCTGGTGATTGCCAGGTGACTAGGAGCTGTGCTCACTGCCTCCACCCAGAACCATGAGAGAGAACTACACTGCATACCCCTACCTTGGGAAAAGATCAACTTCAAAATTCAAAGTATGGCTTCTGCCAAACGCCTATCATTTTGCACAACCATAAAGTGGTACATTCAATCAAATCATTAAATCATTAAGTCAAACCATTCTAAGAAGTGTTTTTCCCACAGATGTATGCAGTTTTATTTATAGCTAAAATACCATGACGACTATAATTCATTTTAAATTATTTAAGCAAAAAAAAAAAAAAAGAGCTCATGAAACAAATAAGGCAATCTGTCAACATGTTCTTTGAAGGCAAAAATTATAAAAGGCAGGAAAGAAAATCCTTGGGGATTTTCATTTTCTTCCTCATATCTCCCACTGGAGCCACTGGAGTCTTCCATTGTTAGAAGCAACTGGTGTTGAAAATCACCCTGGAAGAATCTGGCTCTCTCACCACAGAGCCCACAGAGGAACAGGCTGAAGTAATGAGAATGTAGAAGCACAAACAGCCCAAGAGCTGCAGAGATCTCATTACATTTTTCTCTTCACTTCTGTGTGCATGAAATGATATATTCAACTAAATTTGAAACACTTTAAGATGAGGCAGTGCACACTTCATGTTTTAATATGCTCACACAACATATTTTTTCTGGTTTTAGAGAAGTGACGTGTAATCAATAAGTATTTATTGATTGGTGAAAATATTGAAAAAGATAAATTTGATGAAAGCAGCAGAATAAGCTACCCAATTTGTCACTTTTGTAAAATGATTATTAACTGAAGATAACTGAGGAGAAACAGATACAAAACAAATTTTCTTCCCTGCCCTTATTTGCCTACAATCAGGACATAAATTTGTGAAGGAGTTTCTCCTCTTCCTCTACCAAGAAATATAGAAATTAATTCCTGTAATTATTGTTGGACTAGACCGCTTATTCCTGAAACAGAATGGGCATGGCAGGAATCTACCTGGCACACCTGACTACATAGTACCTGTCTACCATTAGTTTCCCATATATTTGCCTTTGCACAATTTGTGCCCCTAGCAGCACAAAGTTCTTTTGCTATGTTTTGTCCTTTCCCTAAAAATTTAATGCTGTTTGCTAAGATCTGAAACAAACTCTAATTATTCATCAATGAGTGCTCCCAAGTCCAGGTGTTTTCTGTTTTTCTCTTGTAAATTTATCTCTCCTCAATCTTATAAGTCCAATCCATAGTGGTTAGATTAAGAGAGAAAAAATATTTTTTCCTCTTCTACACTGTGACACAAAATTTTCTACTTTTTCTTAAAACACCGGAAACGAAAAACTTAACTACCTGAAATGAAGCTTCTAATTAATAATATTTAAACGACTATTCTTTATAATCTTTTCAAATACAATTAATTTCCCACAGGATTTTCTATAATGAGTCTAAGGTATATAAACCGCCAAATCACTAATTATACCATAGCATTAAAACGTTTAAAGCAATAAATTTAATAAATCTTACTATTCATCCCAGACTGCATTGTCAACTTTGCTCCCAGGAGGCAAATTACTCATGGAATATCATTACAGCCCATCTGTTTGTGTTTGGTAATTTTGTTTAAAAAACACGAAAATGTATTTATACATTATATATGCATGTGGGCAAAGGATGCAGAATTTTATTTGTCTAACCATAAGGTCATTTTTCTTATGCTATATTTATTTTTATGGGTAAACAGAAAAATAGATAAGATAGATTTTGAGCAAAATAGCCCTACACTACTGGGAAATCATCTTACCTAAACTTGTTTAGCTGATGCAAAACAAGCAACACTGGGACAGCTGAAGAGTAATCCATTTTAATGCAGTATATTAATGGTAATTATTCTATAAAACACAAATTATATATCAAATCATTAAATAAGTATTTAATATTTTAATATACATGAATTGCAAATACTGTGGTAAAATAAGTGTTCCCACCTAGAATTGGTGAGTAGAAATTAGGAGAAATCTTAAAAATACTAATTTATTCTCATCTCAAATGGCAGAAATCCTGCCTGATCATCTTCAGCAAAACAATATTTCCAGGTTCATGTAGCTGGATTATTATTTATTCCATTCAATACACATTGTGATGATTAAAAATGGCTTATTTATTTATTTTTATTAACTTGAAAATCAGAGAGACAGATTGAGAAATAAAGATCTTCCATATTCTGGCTTTCTCCCCAAAGTACCAACAACAACTGGGGCTGGCCTGGCACAGAACCTGGTGTCTAGAACAGTCTAGGTATCCCATTTAGGTAGTAGGGACAGAAGCACTAGAGCCATAACCTTCTACC
Organism: Lepus europaeus; assembly: GCF_033115175.1. NCBI lineage: Eukaryota > Metazoa > Chordata > Mammalia > Lagomorpha > Leporidae > Lepus > Lepus europaeus. Next base: position 70,598,407 of record NC_084827.1, read on the forward strand.
TTCAAAAATGCACATTCTAAGGAAATTAGACTCAGAGGCAGAGCTGCAACTTGAACCCCAACACAAAAATATGGGATGTAGGTGTCTCAAGGGATGTCTTACTGCTGCATCAAAACCTCAATCTCTATGTGATTATATAATTCAAGGCCTCAGACGTTTTTGTTGTTGTTTTACTTCAATCTGGGAAATCATAACCCATTACCCTTCAATATTAGCTGCTCTCCACTGTTCCTCCTGTTTTGTGTAGGCTCCTCTCCAGACAACTCTTAAATGTGATGATAAATGCAATAGTGCTAAGGAGTTGTCAGGTAATAGCATATCTGATATACAGATTATTACCAAAAGCATTGCTTCAAATCTGTTGGGGCAAAGAGCAGAAAGGATAGACTCTGGTGCCCTCTGACTTCACTTTTTCTCTAAGTCAGTTACTACACCTTGTTCTAAAATACCCTCTCTAACTTTTCTTGTCTTCAGTCTCTTCACTTCCCCATAACTTCCTCCAGACTCCTTTAAAAGTATAATTGAATTTGTGTCAACAAATGGAAACACGAAGAGGCAGTAAGGCAATAACTAGTCCAGCTCATTCTTTATTTTTTTTAAATATCCAATTCAAGCTCTGCTTGAGAGTAAAATGTCCATACTTTACTTCACATCTGTCCTTTATTAAAAGCCATTTACCAGAAGAAAACAGTCTTGCAAGCTAAACCCAGGCATAGCATTAGAAAGTGATCATTAGAATCAATGAGAACTCATTTGTGAAATTCAAGTTCTGAATGTCATTATCCAAGGACAGAGCTAAAACAAACAAAACATACCAAAATCAAAAAGGACACATCATTCCCTTGGTAATATTTCAAATGCCAGGCTTTCTAATCCTTGGAAGGCTTCTTGTGAAATCACATATTTTCCTAATACAGAGAACAAAACTGAAAATACCTCTAGGTGTTCATGCATAAAATTTACGCAGTATAATTTTGAAATTTATATTTTAGGCTTTTGTATTCCTATGAGATTCCAAAAATTGAGAACAAAATGGTGTAATAGCAGCAAGAGGATTAATTTCCTTAAAATGTCTCTTGTGAGCAAACAAATACATATTTATTTAATGTGTTCATACATACTTCTGTACTTTCACCAATGATTTAAGCAAAAATAGATTGTATTGCTCTCAATACCTGTCCACTAATGCCATCTTTGTTTCTCTATTTCCACTCTCAACAGCCTAATAAATACTCTTACATCAAGCACTGCTAGTGAATTGCAAAGTGCTAAATCCATCAGAGTTTTATTCTATCTTCTCGCTTAATTCCTGGACCATGTACCTCTGTTGTGCATATTTTCTTTGAAACATTCTTCCCATTTATAGTTTCTTCACTTACATTTTGGCTATTTTTGTTTTTTATATTCTTCCCTCCTAAGGGAAGGGAGCACCTGGTACAGTGCTCAGATCTTCTCCCCCCTCTTTCTGTGAGCAATTATTCTCATCTGTTTTCAAAGCTACCATATAATCTTTAGAGAACAGATTTGAGTTTCCATTTGTCTAAAACTCTATAGTATTGCATAGGAATTGAAACTATTAACTTCACTGTGACTCCTAGCTCAACTAAAATAGGTTGTACAAGAAAAGATCTTTATATAAATTCTTTATGAATTCAGTTCTCATCCAGAAGAAGGGAATGATAAGATCTCCTATTTTCTTGGTGTGTCCTACTAAAGTAGTTAATATATATGCTTATTATCTGAGTGTTTAACTCTTGAGAGACAGGTACTCAATAAATATTTACTAAAGAGTTACTGCTTCTACTTTTTCTTCTGGTTTCAGAAACAGTCTTTGATCTCTTTCATCAGGCCATCTTCTAATGGCTTCCAAGGACAGACTTTATGGCAATAATCATTTCACTATAAATCTCTATTGCAATTGTCTACAGACTATGTTATAAATCATGATATCAATAACTTGGCAGCATCAACAACTGATCACATTGATCATAACTACCTTGAACGCAGAGAGTAAGTACATCTTGAGTACATTTAGATTTCCAATGCTTCAGTTAAAATGTTGGCATAGTGTCAAAGCAAATGTCTTGGCTACACATGTCTGACAGAAATGACTGTACTCATTCCTCTTACACAACATGGCCTTCAAGTAAAACGCTTTAATTACTGACTTTTATAACAGTTATATGTTTATTTCATATGCTGGATTATCAACTCCAGGGGCTGGCCAGCTAATCTGGTCTCTTATAAATGTTCATTAACATCCTTTTTCTCTAGTCCAGTTGTGGAATCAATAGCCAGTTACTACAAGTAATGGCCTCTGGCTGGGTGAGCATCCCACTGAAAGGATGTGGGCCAATTAAAAGCGTTTCATAGTTGCTAAGAGATCCATCCTGCTGAGCTCAGAGCAGAATCAATCTTGGCATTACACAGAATGCAGAACCCTGTAAAATCACAAAACCTTTTAATGTTTATTGAAATCAAATAGGTTTTATAAGACCTGAGATTTTTGTTCACCACTGAGTGGCAGTGATTATCCTTCATTCACCCAGAAGTGAAAGAAACCCAAACAAAATTTAAATTATCAAAATACTTTCACAAAGTCAGTTATTAAAACTTTTAAACCCAATGATGCTTCCTGTATTTGTGTTCTTTCTCATTTCTAAGATCTTTCTTTCTTCTTTTTCATCTTTTAAATTGTTTTTGTTCCTTAGTTAATGTTGAGAATAACATTTCTCCTACTTAGAGCTCTAAGATTTAAAAGTACCTGGGCTGGCGCGGTGGCGTAGCAGGTAAAGCCACCGCCTGTAGTGCCCGCATCCCATATGGGTGCCGGTTCAAGTCCCAGCTGCTTCTTTTATGATACAGTTCTCTGCTATAGCCAGGGAAAGCAGTGGAAGATGGCTCATTCCTTGGGGCCCTGCACCCACGTGGGAGACCCGGAAGAGGCTCCGGGCTCCTGGCTTCAGACTAGCCCAATTCCAGCCATAGTGGCCTTTGGAGAGAGAACCAGTGTATGGAAGAGCTCTCTCTCTCTCTCTCTCTCTGCCTCAGCCCATCTGTAGCTCGGTTTTCAAATACATAGATAAATTTATAAATTTCCTCCAGTTTCCAACATGGGTGCAGGGGCCCAAGGACTTGGGCTATCCTCCGCTGCTTTCCAGGTACATCTGTAGGGAGCTGGATCTATACTGGAGCAACTGGGACTTGAACCAGCACCCATATGGGATGGTAGTGCTGCAGGCCGTGGCTTTAACCCTCTGTGCCACAGCACCGGCCCCAAGATATTTTTTTTTTCATCTGTTAGCATTTATTCACGTTATAGGACAAGCATATGAGGGGCACAGAGTTCAACTTGAGAGTTCATCTTGGAACTCTAAATGTTAAATTTAATCTGCATGACAGGAATCTGATAAAAGCAGAGGTATAGAATGGGTGAAACAGATGCATTCATCAAACCGTGTGGAATAGCACAACAGGAAATTGTCACAGGAGCCTGAAAAATGAGCTAAAGTAAAAACAGTGGCTATTTGTACATACTTAAATTTTTTAATTTCTGAAATAAAATTAATTTGTTTATAATAATGGCTTCCGTAAGTCTTCATGCAGAAAGATGAGCCTTATTTATTTATTTTTTTTTATTTGAAGACTAAATATCAGGAATTGAAACTCATGTGGTTTGCTTAATTCAGTGATTCTTTGAATTATCTCTGGAACTAGCAGCTTTTCCACCTGACATTTATGAGATGCAAATTCTCATGCCCACCATGGACATACTCATTTGGAAACCCTGAGAGTAAGGGCCAAAAATTTATGTTGAACAAGCTCCCCAAATGATTCTGATGCATGATAAAGTTTGATTTATCCTTGTTTTCTACTTCATGTGTTGAGAGTAGGTGAAATAGATGGATAAAGAATTCCAGGATACACAATGCTTGCTTAAATTTATCTTCTTGTTTAAATCTATCTTTCTGTTTTACAAAACATGCAATCCAGAAAAGCAACCTCATCATTCCATTGTTCATTTTGTTTATAAAGGGATGGAATTGGGACCAGTGATCCAGTCCTTGACACTTCACAGCTTCTTTGTGTTTTTTCTGCTTTCTGCAGGTGTTTGGTTATTTTCTCCTCTACAAATCCTCATGACGTACACTGTAGCTTCAAGACCAAACTTGCTTTTTTTTTTTTTAACTTTTATTTAATGAATATAAATTTCCAAAGTACAGCTTATGGATTACAATGGCTTCCCCCCCCCATAACTTCCCTCCCACCCGCAACCCTCCCCTCTCCCGCTCCCTCTCCCCTTCCATTTGCATCAAGATTCATTTTCAATTCTCTTTATATACAGAAGATCAATTTAGTATAAAGATTTCAACAGTTTGCACCCACATAGAAACACAAAGTGAAACATACTGTTTGAGTACTAGTTATAGCATTAAATCGCAATGTACAGCACATTAAGGACAGAGATCCCACATGAGGAGCAAGTGCACAGTGGCTCCTGTTGTTGACCCAACAAATTGACACTCTAGTTTATGGCGCCAGTAACCATCCTAGGCTCTCGTCATGAGTTGCCAAGGCTATGGAAGCCTTCTAAGTTTGCCGACTCTGATCATATTTAGACAAGGTCATAAAAGACAGAGTGAGGATAGTAACCAATGATCCTAAGAGTGGCATTTACCAGGTTTGAACAATTATACAGCATTAAGTGGGGAAGAGGACCATCAGTACACACAGGTTGGGAGTAGAGCCATTGGTGGTAGAGTAGAGGTTATGATTACAAAGGAATGAGGCCCAAGTGCACTAGACAGGGCCTAGAACAAAGGACAGAGTCATTATTAGAGGAGCTAAGAAAGGTGCTGTCTAAGCTACAATTAAGTTTTCTGATTGAGAGGCAAATAGAACCTGATAGAAGGGGCTTGATAATAATCTGGTGGGCTTTAGGCCTTGTAAATTCAGAGGCCCAGACCTATCTATCTCTTCACATGGGGTATATCCTAAGGGAGGTGTGAACCTCCTAGGGGAAGGCACTCTGTTGACTTTCATTACTTGGCTGGCCTGGGAGGAGAGCTGGCCAGGTAAAGGCAGGTGGCATCTCTAACAAGAAATTTACAGTTCTGCCTGCAATGTTGCTGACCCTACTTGACCATCCCCTCAGCTGCAGTGGTCCCTTTGGAAGTTGGGCTGAGTGAAGGGCTTTTCAGCTTAGAGCCAATAAGATCTGTGGCTCTGACCTGGGCATCCTTCGACTCCAGGGCAGGTCCATTTCCAGTGATCCAACTCTTGGCAGAGCTGCCAGGGCTCTTCACAAGCTGACTTCTGCTGAAGCCCAGGCTTACCACATTGAAAGCCACTGCAGTGGACTGGCCTGTTGGGTCTCCTTGAGGGCAGATCACTGTACAGATCAGCCATTAATAGGCCTGCCACCCATTGCTTCTGATGCCTAGCTTTCTTTTCCTCCTGGTTTGTGTTAAAGCAGACCAGAGGATGCAAGTCAAGGGAGTGCCCAAGTCCCATCTCTAATCTTCGGTGGCCTGAACTACAAGTCTATAGTCACAGGCATGTTCTGTAGTAGTTTTTCTAAGGTAGACAATGCCCATGAGGAAAATTATATTCTCACTTTAAAACTTTCTTTCCCTTTGGTCTGAAAGGGAGGTTTTTTCTACTTACTGTATACTTCGCTGATGGCGAAGTGAATCTAGCTATGAGATTATTATTTAAGTTCTTATTTTGGCTATGCTATTGCAGAAAAATGTTAGCCATCTCTTTTATAAGGTCTAAAGATTAAATTGTGCATCCTACAGATTCCTTCATAATAGAATTATTTTCCTACCTTGAAGAGAATAGAGAAATGAAAGAACAAGTTGGGCTTAGAATAGAGAAATGAGGGAGCAAGTCCTAGATCGCTTGCTGACAATAGCAATATCACATGAATACTTAGCAAACAGTTTCAACCATTAGATAACAACTTAAGAAAACATTTACCAGAAGGTCCAATGCCTTCTATAAATTTTAAGAATCATGTATTTGAAAACACCTCTGAAATATCTAACATGGTGTAGTTTGTTTAGCCAGTAAACTTAAGCACAACCATCTAAAATGTTTTTAGTTTCTTTCTACCAACAAGTCTAAAACATATGATACACAGATTCAGGTCACACAAATTAAAATGTATCTTTGATTGATTTTAGCAGCTTAAATTTATGGACAATCTTATCTATAAGCCATTTAAAATAAAACTCTTAATAAAATTTCCCCATGTGGACATACAATATGTACACACATATAACATAGCGTAATAGACCAATATAGCAATTTTAATAATAGCTTTTAAAATCTTTAACTCTTTTTGTAGATTGCCAATTGATTTGAATTGCTTTTTCTTTTTAGTAACCTCAGTTAACCATACTTTCTCTCAGTTGGTACTGTTAATACATTATTGGCTTCATCTGTTTACAGAGCCATCCCAAAGTACTGAATACAATAAAAGTGGCTGGAAAAAGTCCATAGGAACCTATAGGAGGACAGCTAAACCCAGAACCAACAACGCTTTAGTTTTATGAGCAGCAGATCATATATAACTGTGGATGACAAAAGACTTTAAGTCGCCATGTTTAAAATTATAAACTCATCAACCAACAAGAGGCACTTGCTTACTTCACAGTATTTTTGAAAGCACCTGTAGGATTTTACAAGTATTTAACCCTTTAAGCCTCTGGGGCTTTCTCATTAAGATAACTATCATGTCTAGTAACACAAGATCATTAGACTTTTTAATTCTCAAACATTTGTATTAATAGCATTTTCTAGAAACTTAAAGTCTGGTACCACATCACATCTTGACAGTCCTTCTAATATACTCCAAATAGACTGATTAGTTGGTGTCTCTATAAGATGAGAGACATAGGTCCTTCGATTTTTTCAGTTGGGCCCAAACTGGAAAAACCAAAGTCCAGGATTTACTGGAAATTTTAGAGACCAGATTGTTTGAAACTTTGATTTTTTGAATGCCTGTCAAGAATGCCAAGAAGGCTCAAAATCCAAAATATCTGGTTGAAATAAGATTTCTTAAAATCATGACATAACATAGACCAAATTTGATCATTGTTACAAGGTGATTATTCAAATTTTTGAAAAAAGCACATATTTAAATAACCCATAGCTCTTAATAAAAATTCAGCTGTTTTTGAACAATTAGAATTTAACAGACATCAAGAGAACATAATAGATTACTTTAACACATTGCTTTAACAGAGCATCAGAGTTTAATTCTATGTCAAAGAGAAATTGAGCTTCCTGTGATCTTTTGCTGTGAGGTTTCCTTCCTTTACCTTCTTTCATATTGGTGACCATGTTTCTGTGTTTCTGTGTGTAAGACATCTTTAAGCATCTTTTGCAGGGCAGGATGAGTGGCAACAAATTCTTTCAGTTTCTGTTTGCTATGAAAAGTCTTAATTTCACCTTCATTCACAAATGAGAACTTTGCAGGATATAGTATTCTGGGCTGGCAGTTTTTCTCTCTTAGTACCTGGGCTATGTCTCGCCATTCCCTTCTAGCTTGTAGGGTTTCTGATGAGAAGTCTGCTGTGAGTCTAATTGGAGATCCTCTAAGAGTGATCTGACGTTTCTCTCTTGCACATTTTAGGATCTTTTCTTTATGTTTCACTCTGGTGAGTTTGATTACAACATGTCGTGGTGAGGATCTCTTTTGGTCATGTTTATTAGGGGTTCTATAAGCTTCCTGTACTAAGATGCCTCTGTCCTTCTCCAAACCTGGGAAATTTTCTGCTAGTATCTCACTGAAAACGCCTTCTAATCCTTTCTCCCTCTCCATGCCTTCAGGAACTCCTAGAACCCGAATGTTGGGTTTTTTAATAGTATCCTGTAGATTCCCGACAATATTTTTTAGATTTCTAATTTCTTCTTCTTTCCTTTGGTTTGCCTGTTTCCTTTCCTGTTCTCTGTCTTCTAAGTCTGATATTCTCTCTTCTGCTTCGCCCATTCTGTTTTTAAGGCTCTCTAATGTGTTTGTCATTTGATCTATTGAACTCTTCATTTCATTATGATTTCTAGTCACTATCAGAATTTCTTGTTCCACTAGTTGTTTCATTTCATTTTGATTCCTCCTTAATATTTCACTTTCATGAGAGAGATTTTCTATCTTGTCTATGAAGGATTTCTGTAGTTCAAGAATTTGTTTTTGAGAACTTCTTAATGTTCTTATCAATTTTTTGAGATCCGCTTCTTGCATTTCTTCGATCTCATCATCTTCATAATCTTGAATTGGGGTGTCTTTTTCGTTTGGGGGCGTCATAGTTTCTTCCTTGTTCTTGTTAGCTTGGTTTTTGCATTTGTTGTTTGGCATGTTGGAGATATTTGGTTTCTTCACTGTGGTGTTTTTTCTTGTTACACTATGGCTCTATATTAAGTGGACTGTCTGCTTTCAGTGGAGCCTTAGAGGCTTGAGATGAGTGTGGACTGAGAGCTGTGTTTGGTTCCTCAGGGTTTAGGGTGTGTCAAAGATGACACTCCCAGGTTAGGTGTGGTAAATCTCTCTTTCTTTTTTTGATTTAAAAGGGAAGTAATTCCGCACAGCTGAACGTAATTGGAGGTAGTTAGCAGGCAAATGATATACCCACAGGAGCCAGAGATTGGAAGCTCTTTCCCAAGGACCACACAGGGAATCTGTGCTGCCCTCAGTGTGGGCTCCAATTCTCCTGCAGTCTCCCACTGGGTTGCCAAGTTAGATGCTAATCTCCTGTTATTTCACCCCTCCCCACAGAGTCAGGTTTTTCTGCTAGGCTCAGGGCTGGTGCAGACCTGAGGTCGCCCTGCTTATGACGTATGTCAAAATGGCGCCTGCTCTGTCTTGCTCGCCTTTGAGAGGTGAGCGGAGAGAGAGAAACTTGTGTCCGTATCGGTCGCTTTTTTTTATTTTTTTCCTCTCTCTCTTCTAGTTAGCCTGGTGAACTTTTCCCCACAGAGTTTCAAGCCTCGTTCCCTCTAGTCTCCTCTTTCCGCTTCCCCGCTGGTGTCTTGGGGTATTGTGGTTCGGCTCACCTCGCGTTCCAGCGCTGGTGCATTGAGTCTGCCGCTGGTGTCCCGAACTTGGGCTCCCACGCTCTCCATGCAGGTCCACTGTGAATCACTAGTTCCGGAAGAGTTTCCTCTGCTGTTTCATCCCCTACTCTTCCTTGACCCTGCAGTATCTCCACTTATATTAAACTTTCTGTCCCCCCGGACTAAGTGTGCTCCCTGCCTATTCCGCCATCTTGCCCTCAAGACCAAACTTTCAATGCTTTGTGGATTCACTCCATCCTAACGTGATCAATTGCTATGTCTGCTTTCCTGACATTTTCTAAAATCATCAGGGGGCAAAAACAACTGACCTTCAAGTAAGTAGATATGGATTTCAAAGGATAAGTGTTCCCAAGAATATAAACAAGTTCTCAATTTTCCTGTCTTCTGGAATAGATTAAGAAAGAAAAAAAAATGACCACAAAGGTAAATCTTTGATAGGAGATTTTAGTTAAACATATTTACATTTTGCAAATGAATGCTGTTTTTTAACTCCAAATAATGAGAAACATTGATATCAAAACTAGTTTAAATTGCAATTGTTTTGGTTGAAGCAGAGTATCAAGAAATGTTTTCACACAGCAGTTTCTTTCATAGCTCCAAAGATATATCTTTGGAAATCAAATTTTTGCACATGTAAGTGTAAAAGCATTGATTTATAGCATTTCCTTCTGCGAGTATCTCTACAGGTAGATTTACATGAATTAACATGAACAGAAAAATGTTTTTGCTTGGACAGATTAATCAGCCAGTACAATGAACAACAGAAGAGAGAAATAATAAATTTCTCAGGTACTGAGCATGTTTGGGCTGAGAAACTCACACTCCAAAGCATTGCTTTGACAGGCTGACAAAAGTGGCCTCCAGGCCTCTCTTCCCTGAAATCGGAGAAGACCCCCTAAAATTTACACTAAAATGTGGCCCCTTTAGATTCCCCAGAAGTGCTATCTGGGGTGCCACCATGCTACCGGAATTTGGGGTGCCATATGATTTATCCATGTGCTTACTAATAAATCCCCAATATTAGTAAGCCCAAGAGGGTTCTTGCCTAATATTTAGAGAAGAATTCTAAATACCAGTACAGATAAACAAGGCAGCATGGTAGGTTTTAAGCTTTTATTTAGTGAGAAAGATGCATAGGAGTGAGAACTTATTTAAGAGAGAGAGAGGTAAACAGGGGTTCATACCAAGCACCAGGAACCAGCCACGTGGAAGAGCATCTAGGCCTGTTTCTGGGCCAGGAAGCCTAGAGCACATGGCCTGAAGGCCATGCGCCCTGGATGCACAGGGCTACAGCAAGCCCCCTTCTAGCAAGAGGCCAGGGAAGAAGAGCGGGGCTGGGCCACACCGTGTCCAGGTTCTTAACCCACTTCCAAAGGGGAGTAGTTAATTAACCTGATTGGCTGGTGGGCACCCAGGTGTGGCCAGTTAGGGGGAAGAGGCCACACAGGGGCATGGCAAAGGTATCAGGTAGGGTGTGAAGTCACACAGGGGTGTGGCGAAGGTGTGGACTTCCAGTTCACAAATCTAATGATTTTAGCCTGTATGCCTGCCTACTTCATTCCCTTCAACTACTACTTTTCTTTCTCTGGATACTCATTCTCTCCAAAACTACAGGAAGGGGGCTTTCCTTGACATTCCCTTATCTACTTAAAGACAAGATCCCCAAAAGAGAAACACAATCGTCTTTAACATTCTCACTGAAATTACACCAACCAAGGAAGATTACACTCAAATCACAAAGGAAGAGATTAAAAGTCAAACATCATACCTAGAAAACCCAGAGGAACTTCGCCCCATGCCCTCATCTATTCTCTGAGCTCATTCTCTCCTCTAAAACGCATGAGGTTTGCCTCCACAATTGCCTATAGTATCTCCTCCTCACCATCTCACTCTGTCCTAGAAAGAGTGCATTTAAGTCTCAAATTTTTGGTCCCTCTGAGTTTCATATTTCCTATGGCTCCCACATACATATGCAAGTTCATGCATTTGCTTGCCTTTTCTTCTGTTAATCTATTGTAAGTTTCAGCAAGCTCAATTACCAAATGTTCAGGAAAAACTTGAATTTCACTACAAATAGAAATGCCTTCAGGCCACAACTTACAAGCAATGGCACAATTAATCCCTTAGCCTAAAGATACTCTAATTCTTTCTTTCTTCATTTAGCAACTTCTGTCCATTCTTGAAAAGACTACTAAAGCTCTACTTCCTTGTCAATGATCTGACCACGAAAAGTCAATCTCTCTGCTTTCATAATTACTTAATACCCAAACATTTCACTGGAATTATCTAGCAATATTGCTATCTCATCATTTTAATTGTTATGAGACTCTATATAGCTTTCTATTTCCAACACCAAATAAAGGTATGGTGCATAATAGGCATTCAACAAATACATATTTAACTAATCAAAACTAAAAAGGAAAAATCAGGCAATTATCCATGTAAATTTTAAAGGATTCATAGAAAAATTGATGGTAGCTGAGATGAGTGATTTTTTTCATAATAATACAAGTCTTAACTTTCTGCTGTATTGTGAGTATATATATATATATATATATTTACAAAATAATCTTGATTTTTGAAATACTTCTGAAGGTATTTCCTTATCAGAAGTGTGTGCTATAAAGTTTTTCAATTATACTTTAAGTCTAACAAAATAGGAGAAATCTCACTGTCTGTGTAGCAGTATGATCATCTGTCATTAGATATCTGAAATTCCACCTTATTCTAAGAAAGATTATCATCACTTATGCAATAAATTCTTGGGAAGTCATTGCAAGTAACTCTAGAACTTAAACAACCTCTAATATATTCAGAGCCATAAAGTAACTGATATAATTAACAAAAATAGCAAATATATTATATACAGTAACAAGTACAGTAAATATGAGTGTTACTACATAAAGTGGCCCATCAATATTAGTGCCCATGACAGTGTCATATTTTATTTAAAGAAATACTTTGAAGTACTTCAAATTAAAAAAGAAATCAATCACCACATATTTGTAAGGATGAATAACAACATGCAGCCCTTTGGTTAAAAACATCACATGAATTAAAACAAGTTGACACATCCACTTGATCATAAAAATGTCTTGATTTTCCACATTGCATTTATACAAGTTAGTATTTCAACTAATTCACTGTTTATAAAATTCAACCCAAATTAGTGATACAATTTAAATATTGCAAAAAAAACTTGCAAATTAATGATAAGTATACTATGGGATGGTGTTTAGAATAATGGACTGGAAAAAGACAATGAATACTTTATAAAACTATATATTGATAAAAAATAACATTGAACCTTATGTGGTAGACTTTTCATACCACTACAAGTAGAAGTTACTTTGATAGTACATCTTACAGAAGTTCAAGTGATTTGATTCTATCTTTCCTTTAAATTACAAGAGATGATTTAGTAATTTGAATAATTTTGAAGTGGTCAAGACCAAAAAATGACTTTGAAAACTCAACAGTACCTCAGAATCAGCCCATAAGGCATTTGGATTCAGCTAAAAAGAACACGAGAATATCTCACGCATGGAATGCCAAGACACTGTGGCAAAAAAAATGACCTAAATGAAAGATCTCTGTGAGTGAGATCCCAGTGGAAAGAATGGGCCATCAAAGAAGGAGGTACCTTTCTCTGAAGGGAGGAGAGAACTTTCACTGTGACTATGACCTTGTCTAAATAAGATCAGAGTTGGTGAACTCAAGAGGCTCTCATAGCCTTGGCAGCTCCTGACAAGAGCCTACGGTGATTACTGATGTCATAAATAAGAGTGTTAATTGTTAAATCAACAAGAATCACTGAGAACTTGCTCCCCATGTAGGATCTCTGTCCTTAATGTGTTGTACTATGCAAATTAATGGTAAAACTAGTATTCAAACAGTACTTTATACTTTGTGTGTCTGTGTGGGTGCAATCTGTTGAAATCTTTACTTAGTAAATACTAAGTTGATCTGTATATAGAGATCATTAAAAATGAATCTTAATGAAGAATGGGATGGGAGAGGGAGAAGGAGACAGGATGGTTTGTGGGTGGGAGAGTAGTTATGGAGTGGAAAACTGCTATAATCCAAAACTGCTATAATTGTACTTTTGAAATTTATATTTATTAAATAAAAGCTCTTTAAAAAAGATGGTTAACATATAAAAAACCTCAACAGTAAACAATGTCATTAAGTTGCTAATATTTAATGGTATCTAATTAGTGGTACCTACCACTTGTTCAATTGTAAATGGAGAGAAATGTAGTTGTATTAACTAAATACAATACTACTCTCAAAGCTGTAACTGTCACCCTCTAAGAAACTGCATAGAATTTCGATGACCTATAGGAATTGTACCAAATGTCACTATATTTACATCAAAATATTAGGCTATGTTCCTAAAAACTTGCTATCAATAAAAGAAATTCAACAAAATCAAAACCACCACTATGTTCCTTAGACCTAAAATCCAAATGGTGTATCAGCTGGATAATTAGGTGCCTTCTGGCGGCTGCTTAGGTACTACCTGAACTATCTGACCTGTAATGCTTCTGAACTCATTCTTACCCACAGTATCATTCTTAGAAAAGCCATTAGGTATGCCAAACTCCAGAAAACATCTGAATTTGAGGGTACTGCAAAAGATTCACACAAAATGTATATTATGAAAAAAAAAAAACTGTATACAGATTTCATAGTTTTTGGGCCAGTGCTGTGGCATAGTGAGTAAAGCTGCCACCTGCAGTGCTGGCATCCCACACGTGCACGAGTTCCAGTCCCGGCTTCTCCACTTTCAATCCAGCTCTCTGTTATGGCCTAGGAAAGCAGTGGAAGATGGCCCAGGTGCTTGGACCCCTGCACCTGCATGGGAGACCCAGAAGAAACTCCTGCTCTGCATTGACTCAGTTCTGACTGTTGTGACCATTTTAGAGTGTACCAGTGGATGGAAGATTTCTTTCTCTCTGCCTCTTCCTTTCTAATAAGTAGATAAATCTTCAGAAAAAAAATAAGATTTCAAAGTTTTTTGTCAAAATAAACTTATCTTTTAACTCCATCTGTCCAAAACTTTTTAAAATATCCTTATATATAAGATAGGTAGAGAGAGACATTGATAATGCTCACATACTATACAATGTGCTGTCCTAAAAGTTAAGAGTTATGGAAGTGGGCATAAACAGGACACATCGTCTTGAAAGGGAATTCTTGTGAATGCAATGTGATTTGTCATAGACAATATATTTAGAGATGAGAACTGGAAGAACAGAAAAGGATCTGATACTGATCCACTGGTTTATTAGACACTGAGAAGGGAATTGAGAACTAGGTAGCTCCACTTGTCTTTCTTGTGGATCTTGACTGATCTGGCAGAGTCAAGAGGAATGAACACTGAGTACAGATAAATGGTCCTCCCTCAGAAGACAAATAAGGAAAATAAGTTCATGTTTATGAAGAAAAATTTACAATTTCATCCTGAGGACTCAGAAAAGAAGCAAAAAGACTAGATATTTTTTCCTTAAAAACAGTTAAAATCCATTTAGTAATTTAAAGGATATATACCAACGTACATTGTGCATAGAGTATACAACTCTAAGGAAGAAAACAAGAAGAAAAAAGACTATAGAATGAGGACAATAAGGAGTGTAACTACTCATTAAGGAACCAAAATTTAAAATTAAAAAATGTTTTAATGAGGGTTATAAAAATGTAACTAATAATGGAAGGCAAATTTGGAAAGCTGTCAGAATATGAAGGATAGTGGAAATATCTATAAGGGATGTGATGATAGACACTAAAGGCTCAGACTAAGTGTCATCCAAAGCATTGTAGAAATCTTTGGGGAAGAAAACAGTACTTAATTCATGATGCACCACTTGACAGCAAATCTCAGGTACTGACTACCAATCACTGTCAGTGTCCTTGGTCTTTAAAATTGACCTTTCAGACTTTCAAAAAGTCAATAAATGTATAATCAGAAACTTTCATTATAGTAGGTCAGAAAGTCTAGTCATGTATTGGTACTGGTTTATAACAAATACAAAGCAACCAACCTGTATGTTTTAAATGTAACTGCCTCTGCTTTTGTGGCCATGAGAAAAGCCATAATCATCCTAGAATTGACTTTCTTTAAAATTCTAAATGGAGCTTGAAATGATGAAGTTAGGTGCTGGAAACTGGTGGATATGGACCCAATTTGGTCAGATAAAATTAATTATGAAAATATGGTATCTCTGTCTCTCTCTCTCTTTTTATGGCTGAGTAGTAAGCCATAAAAATAATGAAATTCTGTCTTTTGCATTAAAATGGATGCAACTGGAATCCATTATGCCTAATGAAATAAGCCAGATCCAAAAAGACAAATATCACATGGTTTCTCATATTTGCCATAGCTAATAGATAATGTACAAAAAACCTTTAATGTATATGAGTGAAAATAAAATATTGAGACATGATTACTATTAAAGCCCTTGTCTAGATTTCTGCTGAGGAGTGGTTTTTTACTCTTTACATATTGAACTCTTTATTTAATGTCATATTAAGCATGTGATTATAAAGTCAAAGTATATTATCATAAAATGTAAAAAGAGAGAAAAAGGAGGAAGGAGAGAGGGAGGGAGGGAGAAAGGAGGGAAGTACCATTACATTCTAAGCATTGTATCATGAACTACATGAAATCTTTTATCTTTATATTAATAAAATAAATAAAGGGAAAATATAGAAGAGTGGAATTGAAAGATGGTTGAGCTTAAAAATTGTTTAGGGAGCTTGTTTTTTTTAATATAAGTTTTTGGGAAAGTCATGGTTGACTATAGTGCAGAACTAATGTTTCATATGGAAGAACAAGAATTTGCTTTTGGTATACAAAAGAGAATAAATTTCAGGAAGAAACATATCATGTAAAAAGATATCGCTTGAATTTGGCCTCAGTCCCTATCTAGATTATATATTTATACATGAATATTTGATATATGTGTTTTATTTTTAACAAAAGGAAGCCATATATTTTGTTATAATTTTAATTGTCACAATACTGTTTTTATATTTCTTTCATAATGCTTTCATAATACTGGAAAAACAGATCTGGTTTGGGGATATAAACAACAATGTTGTCACTTTGCCTGACTTGAACACTGCCCATTGAAAACGTTTTGAAAAGGGGTAGTGCAGGGAGATAACATATTGGCACAGGAGGGAAATTCAGGGCTTTTAGCTCTTCCAGTGAGTTACAGGGTCTCTAAACAACAGAAACCTCGACATAGCATGAGCTTGAGCTCCCTAGAGAAGCTAGTGAAGAGCCTTTTCCACCTTGTTGATTACCTGGTTTCCATAGTGTAGTGGTAATCACGTTCGCCTCATACCATGTTGATTAGCTTCTCTGCTCTTTGGACCCTAAATGTATAATAGCAGTTTGAATTTCACAGCAGTTAAGCAGTACCATTGGGACATAAAGGCTTGGACAAAGTTGGTCAAAATAAAACTGAAACAGCAACTATTTTGTTCTCTATCATAGAGAAATGAATGGTCCAGGCCAAGCTCTGAATTATTCCAGTCTGTCTTCTCTTACTAATTCCAACATTTTTACTTCCAGCTATACTTGTTATTAGTTGTGTGAGCCTGTAGAAAGTTACTGTCTCTGCTCATTCTGCTCAGCAGTAAAGTAGAAATAATAAAAATAATCCATACGGTTGTTGTGAGGAGTACATAAAATCATTAGCATAGCCTTACAGGCCCAGTGCCTGGCACATCCTCAATTCCCAGTAAATAACCAGTTGTTGCTGTATCGCTCTGGTGCTTTGAAGACAATGATGCAAAGAAGTCAGAAATACGGGCTTGGGTGCTCAAAGCCATAGAGTCCAGTGAAGTGAAAATCAATCTTACTCTTCAATAAAAATAGAGGCAAATTATTCAACGTTGTTTAAAAGTTTTAGAGACTATCTATGTCTTGTGATGCTTTCATTGCCTTAAGAATAAAGACATACAAATAATTATCTTCTCAGTCTTCTGAGTGAGTCAGCTAGACTGATACATAACTCAAGCTCTGATTTCTGGAGTTTGATCTATCCCCTGCCAGGTCCTCCAACATCACACACAGATGGGCTCCTTCTCCACCTGATGCCTGGTTGTGCCACCAAGAATAGCACAGCCAAATGGTTCAGAGCAGTGCTGCCACTGGATAATGATTCTGAGAATAACGCAATCCTTATGCTCCCAATGCTTCGCTCCCTTTTCGAAATAAGAGATAATACTTTCAATCTCTTGAATATGCTAAATGCTAGAGGGGAATGAAAACTAGAAAGAATGGGGAACCTTTTTGCTGCCAAGAGCCACTTGGATATTTACAACTTCACTCACAGGCTATACAAAATTATCAACTTAAAAATTAGCCTGCTAGAGATTCATTGAATTTTGAGTCATGTCTGCAGTTGCCTTGGTAGGCCCAACCACATGATTTTGGGGACCTTATATGGCCCTTGGGCCAGATGTTTCTCACCCCCAAAGGAGTACAATGTAAAAAAAAAGTTTCATCATGGTTATACAGAAACAGAAGAAAATTAAAACAATTAGCAGCATTGGTAATGACAGAAAATGAATGTAACAAATTAACATATGTAATTTTTTTCACTTCCAAATTGAACATCATCAGAGACCAGAGAGGTGCAAACAAGCTACTTTAGGATGCTGTTTGCAAGCACATAGCAGTGACAGGTTAATGGCTTGAACACACAGTGCTAGTAAGGAATGTTCAAGCTCATTAAAACTGGCATGAGTATTGACAGCACAAACAGATATATCAAGGTGTTACCAGTGCGAACTACAAACCGATTCCAACTTCCTGTTAATGTGCAATCTAGGAGGCAGCAGGTGTGGCTCAAGTACTTGGGTCCCTGAAATCCATCTGGGAGACCAAGAGTAAATTCCAGGCCCCTGGCTTTGGCTTGACCCAACCCAGCCTTAGCTGTTAGAGACACTTGGAGAGTGAACTAGGAGATGAGAGATTGTTTTCCGTCTCTCTCTGCCTTTCAATTAAAAAGTTTTGAAACCAGATGAGAGTTAAATTATTTTCTGCAACTCCATGTGGCCAGTTAAACCAAAAAGAAGAAAGCTTTATGTCACACACTGGAGGTTTCCTGTGTGGAAATGAGAATCGAAGGAATTTCTGTGAAAGCTGATGTCAACCCTAGGAAATGTCCTACACCAATGTAACAATTGATCTCCAAAACCAAAGAACTGTATTAAAAGGAGTTTAAAGCAAACCTTTATGTTGATATGGAGATAAAATGATGAAATCTTGAAACTACACTTGGATTTACAGGTCATCTTACACAATTTCATATCGATTAAATAAATCTCATTCACTTATTTTTATCACATAATCATATAACTTCTATACAATATTAGCAGGTATGGAGAATGTACTGTTTTCAATCTAGGAAAAAGAAAAAAGTTGGAACACTAGACTTGCCAAATATGTCCTCATTTGGTTGAGCCATTCTAAAGTCTAAATGATAAACCAAATTGCTAACGTACAAGATGTCTTCTACACCCAAAGCTGGGTCTGATAAGATCTCTAATCCTGTGTCTCTTTAGCTCTGATTTTTAAACCTGATTTTAGGGATTCCAGTATATGATTATGATTTATTTCCAAACTTATGCACTTAATGATAAAATGCCTTATTTAGAATTAAGATGATTCTTGAAATTAGATATTATCAGTCTATTCTTATTTTTAAATATTCATTTTGTTTTCTTTTTTAAAGATTTATTTATTTTAAAGGCAGAGAGAAAGAAAGGGAAAGAGAGAAAAATAGATCTTCCATCTCCTGGTTCACTCCCCAGATGGTTACAACTGACAGGTCTGGGAAAGGCTTAAATCAGGAGCCAGAAACTCCACACTGGTCTCCCACAAGGATGGTGGAGCCCAACTAATTGGCCAGTCTTCTACTGTTGTCCAGGTGCATTAGCAGGAAGCTGGATCAGAAGTGCAGCAATGAGACTTGAACTGGCAATCTGCTATTGGATGACAGTGTCTCATACATTAGCTTGACCAGCTGTGCCACAACACCAACCCGGCAACTCTCTTCTTAACTGTATCTTCAATAATATCACCATTTCTTCCCTATGTTCCAATTAGAGTTATCTCTTCAGATTTTCTAACCCTTGAAGTCAGCACTTATATTTATTTCCTTGGATTAAACGAGATTCATAAAATTTTGAGAAATATTCTCTAGTTTTAATGAATACCTGGAAGTTCATTATACCATACACTTTCATGTATCATGGAAAATACTTACACAAAAAAGTTTTATGAAAAGGTGCCATGACAAGAACATTCCCTTCATACACTTTTCACACTGCATAGAACTCTTGATTCTCATTTGAAACGTATTTTAATGTAATAGTTATAATAATTATGTTTATAATATTTATTATATATATATCAGTAAAAATCTCTAAGGGCATTAAACTATTGATGATTATATAAGAAATTCCACATTATATAAAACCATAACTTGTATTATTACTCAGATTCATATAATTTAGCAAGTCTACTAGAAGATAGAATAGAATCAAGTTTTAAAACTGATAGCAAAGAACTGTAAAAATACTTCTACTACCAGTACTCCTAATAATAATAAAACTCCCACTTGAACAAAGTGATGTGAAGTCTGGAACTAAGCAAACTAGAAACACATTGTCATTTGCTCCAGGGACTACAAATCCAGATTTTGGTAATTTCAAAATAAGAAAACTGGGAAAATATCATGCGTCATTCAGTCAAGCCATGTAATCATGCAGACAAAGGATATGAGATCAAACAAAGTGATGAGTATTTCCCAAGGCTAAGGTTCAACCATTGAGCCAGGCTTCCTGATTCTCAATACAAACTGTATTTCCTATTCCCTTACAGACTTTCAAATTTTAGGTCAGTGTCATCTTATCTCAGAGTTCCTGTGTAAATTTATTACAAAAGTTTCATTTTCCCTATATTAATTAAATAGCATACACTTAATGTGCCTGAAAATTATTTCTTTTCATGTTATTTCTCATTTCCTTAATATTCTTTTCCTCAAACCTTTTGTGGTCATGACTACTGTGCTCACTGTGGCATGTAGAATATACAAATTGAAATAAGATTTTGCTGCCTTCTAGCTGTATGGCCTTGACTAAGTAAACTATTTGTATAAATTCCAATTCTTCATTATAAAGTGAGCATTACTTTCATAATAATAGTATACATTTAAACATTTCTCTGCTGCTACATGTCCCACCCAGATTTGAGCATAGTTCTATCTAAGTTAGAAAACTATAAACATTATCTATAGTAAAATAAATACACAAAGCATGGTGCCTAGCTACTATTTGGATGCCACCTCTGTAAGGCCGCCGCAAAACAACATCCAGCAATGCACCAGGCCAAAGCCAAGAGCCAAGAGCCTCATCTAGGTCTCCCACATGGGTGGAAGCGGCCCAAACACTTGGATCATCTCTCACTGCTTTTCTAAGGCCATTAGTAGGGAGCTGGATTGGAAGTGGAAAAGCCTGGACATGAATTGGTGCCTACATAAGACACCAGTGTCTTACTTGCTATGCTACAACACTGGCCCCTAAACACAACTTATATTACTAAAAGTAAAAATGAATGGATGAAGGCAGACATTACTACTTTATTTTTGTGCATTAATTTTCAAAAAGAATAAAATGAAAAGACAAATTGTATTGAGCAGAAGTATTAGATCTACTAGATCTACGTTTGTGTATGCACAAATAGACACACATGAAACCAAACACCATGAACAGATTTTAGATAGTTAAATACTTGTCTTAAAATGATTCACTATAGCGAAGTCTAGAGGTTGGATTATAAATAATATTCACTTCAGCAATTTTTCTACTTATCTAAAGACTTTTTGGCAGATGCCTTTATGATTAATGTCTATTTATACCATAGAAACTAAAGGGTTAAAATACTTGGTTTTGTTATCCAAAAGTCTCAATGGCTCATTCATATAACTCTATAACTAACTCGATTAAGTACAACTATCCCTTCAGCAAAAATTCCAATGCACATATACATACCCACACAGGAAAACATGACCCCAGCAAATGTGTTGAATTAAAAGATTAAAAGAAAAATCTGTCCTAATTGTGAATTTATTATTCTGGCTAGTTTCAGACTACTTTTTTTTTTTTTTAAAAAATTAAGCTACACTTAAAGAAATATAAATGATTACATTTTCTCAGTATCTTTTAAACAATTTAATGAAATTAAAATATTCCAATATGGGGGCCTGTGTTGTGGCACAGCAAGTTGAGCCACTGCCTGCAAGGTCAGCATACCATTTGGGCACTGGTTCCTCTCCCAGCTGCTCTGCTCCACTTTTGATCCAGCTCCTGCTAGTGTGCCTAGAAAGCAGCAGAAGATGGTCCAAGGGCTTGGGCTCTTTCCACCCATGTCAGAGGCCTGGATGAAGCTGTGGGTTCCTGGCTTCAGCCTTGCTCAGCCCTGGCTGTTGCAACCATTTGGGGGAAGAACCAGTGGATGGAAGATCTCTCTCTGTCTCTCTCTGGACATGCTTTCTCTCTCCCCCTCTCTTTCTATAACTTTGCCTTTCAAATAAATAAATAAATAAATACATCTTTAAAACAAAAAACCCAAAATTCTAATATGATTATCAGGGATATCTTCCCATATCATTACTTGTCCTTCCCTTAATATTTTTTTTCATCAATCTATAGATACTTACAAAATTAATATGTAAACATTATTGAAGGTTAGTTTCATAATAATACTATATATTTACTGTAAACATTTTCTCTATTACCATGCATCCCACCTAATGCTGAACATAGAAGACCTGGCTACTAGCCAGAACTCATTACTGATGTTGAAGCTAGGAGAAGTGGAAAATTCTTTTCAGTGTCTTAACTTACTTATCTATAAGGCAAAATTAATGCTAACTCTGCTTCTCAAGTATAATTTTTGAAAGAAATACTCAAACAAATAAATATACAGAAATATCCTAGAAAAGTAGAAACATGTATGTATGCAAAAACTATCAACATTTTAGATAAAAATCTATATTACTAATATCTTCCCATTAAAATAAAACAAATTTGTTATATAAACAAATTCAGATTATTCAGTTTCAAAACTATAATTAATAAAATTATAAATCTGAAAGTACATTGAGGTTTAATTATTATACTAACTTTATCAATATAAATATTTTAAGTACATGCCAATCTGTCATCAACTTTATTCTGTCTCTGTCTCTCTCTCTCTCACACACACACACATACACATACATGAATACACACACACACATTTTCCTCGCAGTTAATCTTATATACTACGTTATCCATTATTCCATCATAAGTCATACTTGTTCTTCTTCTAGTACTGTCCTCTTTCATCCTCTGGGTTCATCTACCATCTATGTGCCAAGACTAAACTACATCTTTTCTCTAAGACTGATCAAAATATTCTTATTTGAAACTGATTCCTCACAGTCCCAACAATTGTTTTCAAAAATTGTAATCCAAAAATGTACCACTTCAGTATTGTCTAATTGCTTAATATCAGTTTTTTTTTCTTTTTTTTTCTTTTTTTTTTGACAGGCAGAGTGCACAGTGAGAGAGAGACAGAGAGAAAGGTCTTCCTTTGCCGTTGGTTCACCCTCCAATGGCCGCCGTGGTAGGCGCACTGCGGCCGGCACACCGCACTGATCCGATGGCAGGAGCCAGGTGCTTATCCTGGTCTCCCATGGGGTGCAGGGCCCAAGCACTTGGGCCATCCTCCACTGCACTCCCTGGCCACAGCAGAGAGCTGGCCTGGAAGAGGGGCAACCGGGACAGGATCGGTGCCCCGACCGGGACTAGAACCCAGTGTGCCAGCGCCACGAGGCGGAGGATTAGCCTGTTGAGCCACGGCGCCAGCAATATCAGTTATTTTCAACTAGTTTCTATATCCTCTGGACACCATAGTTATATTTATACTTTCTTTGAACATGCTAGTGATACATGTATATTTTAATCATAACTATTAGCATATATGTACATGAAGACTGTTAAATGAAAAGAGAAAAGAAAAAAAATAGTGTGCATTCCCTGTACCATAGTGAACAGAGTTTTGTGATATGTGAATGTGTTTTGGATTTGTGGGAAAAGATGATTAATCAAATCCCTCACAGCTTGCGTTGACTATTTCTTGCAACTCTCCAATAATCTCTACTTCCTGGTCCATTCAGTCTTTTGATTACTAATTTCATTTTGTATTACCAAGAATTCAGAGACAATATTGTGCAAGATTGGGGGCAGAATCCTATTCATAATTTCCATGAGTGATAGGAATATGTTTATTTCTATCCCTATAACAGGAATAAATGCAATGAATCAATAAAATGAATAAATATGTATTGAATAAATGGAAAGATAGATGGATATGTATATGGGAAGAAGGATGTCCACGTCAACATGTTAACATGTCTACAGGTCTGCATTTGTATCAGCATACACCGTTCCTGGGTCAACAATGCTAATGCCAACAACAACTGTGTTGAATGAAATAGGACTATGAGATATCATTTATTTTACTGCAAACCTTTGAAGTATCAACAGATCCCTCCTGGAATATACAAAGCTCTGTACAAGACACATATTTGGAACTCAATAAACTGTGGTAAATAAACTATAAATGTAACTGCTTAATCTCATTTGCTCGGGCTTTTTTTCTTCTGTTAAAAAATCAAGATTTAGTTTTCTATTTCAACATGTTGATGATAACATCATGTTTAGTTCTTATAAAGTTCAGCTTTTAATTCAAATTCCTTCTAAAGAGTATAATCATTATATTTCTAAAATATACAGAGTTTTTTCTGGGATAGTTTTTTTTTTTTTCTAAAATGTTAACAGTGGGTTTTATGGGCAAATTCTTTTCCTTTTTCTTAGTGTTATTCTCTCTTGACATAAATATTGCCATTTTAAGATAAACTGGGACCTTAAAAACATTTACTTAAAGAAACTGTTTAGATTTGAATTTCAAACAAAAGTTTTATTACCTACAGTTAATATAAATGATTGCCACATCATGGGTTTGTACAGAAGATATTTTTATTTTATTTGTGATTTCAAATAGTGTTAATATAGATGAAATTAAACTTAAACTTTGGTAAATAGCAATAAACATCTGTTGGTCATTCTGAGAGAAGTATCATACCCCCTTTTCTTTTGCTGAGATTTTCACATTCTCTCATAGTTAGCAACAATGTGCTGTTCCTCTCTGTAGGCCCCTTCTCCTGTGAGGATTTAGAAAACAAGGAAGAGAATCGGTCTTTCATTCTAGAGTTTGGAGCTGGGGGCTCTTTTTTAGGCCTCCTGTACACATGAGACTATACTTCCCATGTCCTTCTTCATCTTTTATAATTTCTAAGTTATAAAAAATTTATTTTGCTGAGATGTAGAGAGAAAAGGAGAGAGAGAGAGAAAGGTAGAATGAAAGAGATAGTCCGTCCACTGGCTCACCCCTAAATGCCTGCAATGACTGGGCTGGGCCAGACTGAAGCTAGAGCCACAAATTCCATCCATCCAGGTCTCCCACTTGGGTAGCAGGGATTCAACTACTTAATCCCTCACTGCTGCTTCTTAGGGTTCCTATTAGCATTACACTGAGGTCAGGAGAGAAATCTGGGCATCAAACCCCCTCTGATGAGGACTTGAACATCCCAACAAGTATCTCAACCCTTACATAAGACATATGCCCCTTTGCATACCTTTTAGGGCTCTGTGACTCCTCCAAACCACTCAACAATCCTCATTTTGACCTGCATCTCTAACTTATTTTCAAATAAAAAACAAGTCCCATAAAAAACAACAAAGTATGTGTATTTGGCTACCTGAGGGTATTGACATTTTCATCAGAATTTTAATAACACCTTTGCTTTTATAATAGTAGTGTCATTTTTTTTATAAACTTGGAAGATCTAGGCAAAGATACAAAAGTAAAAACAGCAATTCACATTTATTATATCAGAATATTATAGGGTATTTCAGGAATTTAATTATGCTATTATTTGCTTTGCATATTCAAGTATATACATGTGATGCTGTTGTGAATACATTAAATATATATTCTGTATTCTACACTTTTCATTAAATATTTTATTCTGAGCATGTTCTACTGTCTTTAATTCTTTCAAATGATTAACTTAATGGATTCCTGCTGTTCCATTTAATATAAAAATGATTATTTAATCATGTCGCTTTTGTATATTTAATATTTAATTCTTTGTATAAATCTTATTATAATAAAACATATATTATCTTTATTTACTTTTTAAACTATTTATTTTGTTTATCTGAAATGCAGAGGGACAGAAAGAAACAGAGATGGGGGGTGGAGAGAGAGAGAGACAGAAAGAATGAATATTCCATCCACTTATTCACTCCCTAAATGGCTACAACAGCCAGGACTGGGCCAGACTGAAGCCAGGAGTCTAGAACTCCATCCATATCTCCCACGTGGGTGACCAGGACACAAGTACTTGGGCCATTCTTCATTGCTTTTCCAGGAGCATCAAGAAGGAGTTGGATCAGAAATGGGCTCTGTGATATGGGATGCCAGCGTTACAATTAGTGGTGTAAACAATTGCACCACAATGCTTCCCTAATATGTTGGTTTTAATAGCCTCATAGACATAAACTGAACTCTAACTTATTGAACTTCATTTTGGTTGCTAATTGAAACAAGTAAACTTTTGATCAAGAGATAAAATAAATAAGATAATTCTGATCATGGCTGAGTGTAGGGTAAGAGAGGAGCAATAATGCTGATGGACATCTAAACAAACTTCTGTGCACTAAAAACCCAACAGCTTCTTCAATACAATTAACTTGATGGACAAAAATCCTAGCCTAATTAAGTAGTACCAAACAAATGAGCAAACAATAAAATAGACTTATTTATTTTATCTCCTTTCTCCTTATTAATTCTCTTTTTGTTTTTTTTTTTTTTTACAAAAGTTACAACAGTAACTTTTCACCACATATCAAGATACTGGATAGGGGTTCAGCACTGTGGTGTAGCAGGTTAAGCTGTGTTCTGTGCCAATTCATCCAATATGGGCACCGGTTCAAGTTCCGGCTGCTCCACTTCCAATCAAGTTCTTTGCTTGTGGCCTGGGAAAACTATAGAAAATGGTCCAAGTGTTGGGCTCCTGCAGCCACATGGGAAACCCATGTGAAGTTCCTGGCTCCTGGCTTCAGCTTGAGCAAATCCTGGCCATTGCAGCCATTTGGGAAGTGAACCAGCAGATAGAAGACCTCTCTCTCTCTCTCTCTCTCTCTCTCTCTCTCTCTCTGTCTCTCCCTCCCAGTAACTCAACTTTTCAAATAAATAAATATATCTCTAAAAAAAATACTTGATAAAATTCCATTATGAAATGTCAGATGCCCAGAATGAATCTAAAAGCAGTCATATAGATCCCAACTTTCAAGGATCTACTTAGCTATAGACATTTGCCTTTTATTTCTATTCTTTTCTTTACCTTTTGACTTTCTATCTTTATTCTTTACATATTTTTCATATTTATTTTCAATATGATTCTGGCTATGATAGTATTATTCCCACTTGAGGTGAACAAAAAGGAAACAAGAATAACAACAACAAAAAGCCTCAAGCAGCTTAAATAACTTCCTGAAAGACCCTGGCTTGCTTCGGTTTAGCACCTTTAACATTTCGGTATATTACACACTCACATGCTCCTTAAAAGATAACATGTTTAAATGTCTATGTTTAAATATCATGTGGCAAATGAGTCTAGTTGGCTCCAACTGGAGTCTAATAGGATCAAGTCACAATAGAGTCTTAGATTCCACCACTCATTCCAAACAGCTACTTAAAAAAAAAAAAAAAAAAAAAAAAGAGGTGTACAACTCACATCACATTATATACTGAACTCATCTTATGCAAATGAAAAAAAAAAAATCAACCCTTGGGACATTTGGATCTGGCTAAAAGGTCCATGAGAGTGTCACAGGCATGGAAAGCCATAACACGGTGGCAAAAAACAATCTAAATGAAAGATCCCGGTGAACAAGACCCCAGCAGAAAGAGCAGACCATCAAGGAGAGAGGTGCCTTTCTCCAAAGGGAGGAAGGTACCTCCACTGTGATACGGCCTTGACTAAACAAGTTCAGAGTCGGTGAACTCAAGGGGCTTCCACAGCCTAGACAGCTCATAGCAAGAGTCTCAGGTGATTGCTGACGTCATAAATAAGAGTGCCAATTGTTAAATCAACAACGGCAGTCACTGGGTACATGCTCCCCACGTAGGATCTCTGTCCTTAATGTGTTTTACTATGAAACTTAAAAACAACACTACTAGTCGAACAATATCCTATACCTTGTGCGGTTGTGTGAGTGCAGCCTGTTGAAATCCTTGCTTAGTATATACTAAGTTGATCTTCAGTATATGAAGGTAATTGAAAATGCAACTCGATGAAGGACGGGATGGGAGAGGGAGTGGGAGAGGGGAGGGCCGTGGGAGGGAGGGAGGTTGTGGGGGGGGGAGCCACAACAATACAAAAGTTGCACTTTGTAAATTCACATTTATTAAATAAAAAAAATAACTATATAACAAACAAAAAAAAGAAAAAAAAGAACTTAATACTTTACCCTTTTAGTATTTTTTTATGTTCTACTTAAAACTATTGGTTGAACTCTGTAATTAATACACAATTATTCTTAGGTGTTTAATTAATGCTATAACTAGTGCCCAAATAGTATTTTACACTTTGTGTTTCTCTGTGGGTGCAAACTGTTGAAATCTTTACTTAATATATGCTAAATTGATCTTCTGTATATAAAGATAATTGAAAATTAATCTTGATGTGAATGGAAGGGGAGAGGGGAGTGTTGTGGGTGGGAGGGAAGTTATGGGAGGGGAAGCTATTGTAATCCATAAGCTGTACTTTGGAAATTTATGTTCATTAAATAAAATTTAAAAAAAGAAGAAGAAAATAAAATTAAAAGTATATATATAAAAAAGAAATAGATACGCCTTACATTGGGAAAAGTACCATAATTAACACAAATGATTATGGGTCGAATGGGTCCACCTTTAAACATCAAGCAAATGCAATCATTTTTCTCATGTGACAACCCTACCCTTTAGTGAGCACTGTGGCAGTCCAGGCAATGTGCAAATAGCTGGGTTGACTCAAATGTGACAGTGCACAAATCCTATTCTCCATGGTTTACTATCCCTTAGAGTCGAGTTGTGTTGAGTGTCATTTGCAGACTGCAGCCAGTTGGTTACTTGTCCGGAACAGGGTAAGTTTGAGATTAAGCATCATAGCAATTAGACAATGGTATAAGAGTCAACACATGATAACTAGACAAATCTTACAAAGCTGATGTTGTCAAATTCAGGGGATGAACAAATGGTGCAGTAGTGTACACAGCACAGCCTCATAACAAGATTCTGTAATTTAAGGTTAGTTCACCTGCTGTATGTACCCCCAACGCATTTAAAATATGGAATCTAATTTTATCAAGAGGCAATTTAAATTATTTATATTCTATGAGATAAATTTTGGAACTGGCTACAGCTACAGAGTTGAAGCAAAAGTTTAAAAAAATCAATATTATTTGATTTATCTTGGACAAAAGTCAAAGTGAATAAACTGAGTGAAACATATAAAATAAATAAAAATTTATAAAAATATATATGAAGGGCAGACATTTGGTGTGGTAGTTAACATGCTGCTTGGGATACCCATATCCCATATCCGAGTACCTGGTTATATCTTGGCTCTATTTCTGATCCAGTTTCATGCTGATGCACACCCTGGGAAAGCAGCTCAAGTAGTTGGGTCTCTGTCACCCAAGTGGAGATCCAGATTGAGTTTCTGACTTCACTCTGGCCAAGCCCTGGTGTTGTGGGCATTGGGGGAGTGAACCAAACCAGATAGAAGGTCTCTCTTTGTCTTTTTGTCACTCTTTCACTTTACCTTTCAAATAAATAATAGATAAAAATTAAACAAAAAAGAAATACAAAGGGAGGACTGCGGCACATTTTTAAGTTGGTTAAAAAGGTTCCTCAGATGGCTTTTGAGAAGCACAGTTATTCACTGAAACTTAAAATGTTGTATTTTGCAGGAAACTAATTAGACCAATTGGAAACTCATGAATCTAAAAACAGAGAAGACAATCTTTTTCTTCTTCATTATTTATAAACAACCATATAAACACATTTGTTGAAGAAAATTGACAATGCAGTGTAGAAGATGCTGCCCAAATGTCCTCAGGGAAGCAAACTCTGCTGGAATAGGACATGGCGGCAGTCCTGCCTCTGCCTATGCAGGCTGGGTGAGGGCTCACCCTCCCAATGGAATGAAGCAGCAGGATGGGTAATCTGTCACCAGTGATGTATGATGGTTTCGGGAACTTGAAATATTGAGCTAGGCTTTGAATACTTGTGATATAGATCAAAACATACTGCATGATGTGGATCACCTCACCACCCTTTGTCATGGAACATTAAAGCTTGGTTTTCTTTGTTCCTTTAATAAGCTTTAATTATTATACTACCATGTTTATGTGCTAGCCTGTGTGTATAGTTGTTTGTACTCCACACTAAAAAGTGCTAGCTAGGGGCTATCCGACACTGTTCTTGGGTGGAAAACTCCCATATCTTGTCTCATCATTATCAATTGAGAAAAATGCACCAGGCAAAAAAATAATAATAATCTGGAGACAGTACCTCTTATACAGCATGGGCAACATGATAAATCATCCTACCAGCACTATTTGGAAGTCATCTTTGATCAATGTTTAAGAACACAAATGTGAACATGTCAATAAGTAGGATCTTCTACTTGATTTTTAATGACTGCATAAGTTCATACTACATGGTTATACTTGGGGAGATGCATACATAATTGTAACACTAAACACAAAATATTCAATAACAATGAGAAGTGAAGAAATGAGGTTGTCTGGGAGGAATTCACATATGAGGGGTTTTACATAAGTTCATGAGAAGTGTGTATTATGAACAAAGTTATTCATGACCATCAAAAGATGCTTTCACCAAAACAAACTTATATTTATGTATATTTTAATTTCTTTTCCAAAAACTTTATGATGTGCCCTCATTTCTATTATATATGAGAGTGGCATGTTGCACTGAAATATGAAATTGGGTAAGTTTTATACTTAATCATGATCATTGAAGCAGGCTAGGCCTCTTATTAGATTTGTCTCTGGATAAATTACTGGGTTCACTTTCAGTTTTCTGTGTTTAATTTTAATGTCATATGTTATTATATAAAATATGAATATAAAGCATCTTTCACAGAGTTTAACATATGAACATTCAATGTTATGTCTTTCTTTGATGATCCATTGATCATTAAATGTATGTGGGAAGTTGACCAATTTTAAACAAGATGCATTGCCGTGTTTCAAGGTGACATAAGTAGGAAGAAGTTGCTATAAAAATGGAGATTTCAAGGAAATGAGATTTGGGGTTAGGAAGTTCAGTTAACCATGAACACGAAAATCATTCAAGATTGCAATGACATTGTCAGATAACTATTTGAGAACCAGCATAATGAATGGCATGGCTTCACTACAGCCTGCACATGCCAAGGCTATTTCAACTCCCCCCTTCCCATTGACTAGTAATACAAGTGTTCCTATATGATGCCCTCCAAAAATTAAATGAAGCATTCAAGTAAGCCTCTCTTGGAGTCCTTCAAATGACTTATGTTCTAAGAAAACCTGCTAAAACATTTCTTGAAAATAAAGAAAAAGCTTAAATTTCACATTTAGATATAATTGGTGACCACAAGGCCAAGTTCAAACATACTTATCATATGTTCTGACCTGAGTATGTGAGGAATAAAGAAATAAGTCAAGATCTAGTGATTGTTAGAAAGCACATCGAGGTTTGATGAGAGCACAAATTCATTTCACTACTCAAAAAGCAATTCAGTGCACACAAATTATTGACAGTGAGCCCATTCCTTCCATGGAATTCATAAACAGCACATGCTTTCAGAACTCAAATTCTGTTTTTCCATTTTAAAGCATCATTTTACATCAAAATCTTATATAAACATTATATTTCTTAAGAATTTCTAAAATAGTTTGTCCCAGTATGCTTTACCAAGATCAAGTTTACCAATGATTGCTCAGGAAATTCAGAAAAATGCTGAACTCAAATATATTTTATTTTATGAAGTGTTAAGAGTAAAATCTGTGTCCCAGATATTGAAATTTGACTTAATTCAGCATGCCGTTCACTGCTTAAATATCCATTCAGTCCTTAGGAGCTTCAAAAGCAAAGTGTCAATTACACATAGGAGTAAATGTCTCTTTAAATATTAGTCCAAGCTGATATGAGAAGGGAGATGAGACCCATGATTTTTTTCTCCTTTGCCCAAAGTCCAAGGCTACACAAATTTCTATTGCTTATTCAAAATAATTGTGAATAAAATAGAAGATTACACATTTCATATCTAATAATTCTCAATATGACTTTTTAAAAATGCTGCCAACCTTCATGTTTGCCATCTCGCTCAATAGAACATACTAACTAGAGAGTAAATACATGGCTTGCATAATTACAATAGCACCTCAGAAAAATGACTTATGAGAGATTTGTGTATTAATGCTTGGCAATAATACACATTTCTCCAGCCTTGTATAGTTATAGTGTTCCTTTATATTAAACATACTGTAAATCTGAAGCAATAATATTGCAAAGGCAGACATATAGCTCGAAATTCAAAATGAAAACACAAAACTAGAGATGGAAGTCACTATCCGGTTCTATATCAACACCATAATACACATTCATATTCCAACTGAATTCAACTGAAACACAAACTTATGGGCAAATGACCCTGGACTTCAATTGAAAGCATTCATTCTTTTATTCAAAAAAAAAAAAAAAAACAAATTTTCAATGCCCATTGATCTTGAGGGACAATATCAGTTCCAGTAAACAAGTGTTGCTTGGTTCCTGATCCCATGAGTTAAATTACAATCTTTTTATAGTCTCCATAAATTAAACTGTAATTTGCAGGCATAAATGTACTTAATTAGAATACTAGAGAAAGAGGAATGTATTACAAAGGAGACCATCTTTATTAGATAAAAAGGCAAAGCTCCTTTTATCTATCATACATATAATTGACTCTATGCCTTGAAAATAAGCAAAGATATTATGTCTAAATGAAGCGAAAGAAAAAGATTAACAACTATCCAACCACAATGATGAGTATTGTTAGGGAAATCAGAATATTCAAGGAATAAGTGCCTAACTACCTTTTCACAAGTATATTTCATTTGATCAACTGAACCCTTAAAACTTTCCATAAAGACAAACAAAAGCCCAAGGTGGCTCCTGGTGATTTTATTTTATCTTGTTATTTTAATCTTAAGAAATGACTTATGAAAAACTGAGGTTGTTTCTTTGCCAGACCAGAAAAAAAGACAAGGTATATATATTTTCATATCATTTCCAAGTCATTTCAACTTTGCAAATAATCTCTCTAGTTTGCAGCACTTAAGCTTAAAAAAAAAGGAACAAAGAGAGAAATGAAAACTAATTATGTGGTCAAATTTGAAGCATTTGCACATATATACAGGTTACCAAAATCTACCGCACTATGCTAAGAAGAGTATTCAGGGAAGTGATAGAGATGTAACACATTCTTAAAGCCACACAACTAACGATCACAAGAGAAATGCAGGTATAGAATAGTCGTCCTAATATTTGGAGTATAGTTTTATAGCTGCATTATTTTAGAAATTGATTTTCTAATACATAGGCAAACCTTTAATTTTAAATTAAAATATTTAATCTTTTAAGAATCATGTCAATTAAAATATTAACCATAAAGAACATTATTTTTAATTATACAGAAGTCAAATTGAATATAAGTAATGCATACCATTGATCCATCGAGCTTCTGGATCATGAAGCACAAATTCTTTCCTGAAGAGGTCTTCTAAAGACAATCTGGTTTCTGATGAATTTGTGAGTTCATCTAAAATAAAAGAAATTCTACATTAGATAACTATCTCACATTGGTTTTAAAATTTAAAAAATTGGGGATGGCACTGTGACACAGTGGGTCAAGCCATTGCCTACAATGCCAGCATCACATATGGCACTGGTTGAAGTCCTGGCTGCTCCATTTCTGAACCAGCTCTCTGCTGTTGCACTTGGGAAAGCATTGGAAGATGGCCCCAGGGTTGGGCTCCTGTACCCACGTGGAAAACTCAGATGAAGCTTCAGCTAGGCCCAGCCCTGGCAGTTGCGGCCATTTGCAGAGTGAACTAGCAGATGAAAGATCTTCCTCTCTCTCTCTCTCTCTCTCTCTCTCTTTGTTTCTCTCTCTCATTCTCTCTTTCTCTCTACTTTTCAAATAAATAAAAATTTTTAAAAATCTTTCATATACTCATTTTTTTCTAATTTTATAAATTTTAATAACATAAATAGAACAGATATCATGTATTTTATCAGTATAGTTTAAAGAAGATAACCATACTTCCATTAATCTTCCTCTCTCTCCCCCAATTTTTCTTTCTAGTTTGCACAAGCTTATCACTCAAAGCTAGAAGTCAATAAAATGGAAAATTTTGGTAGTACCTGGAAAATAAGTCTTCATCTATGTATTGATTACCTAAGATAGAAAGTTTGCTTAAGCTTTTTAACCTAAACTCTCTTGGAGTGTGCCAAAAAACACATAAAAAGCGTCAACTCTCTTATTCACTTTTTAATTCATCCCCCTCCTCTTTCTTGCCATCTCTTCCACCTTTTCTATTTCAGCTATCTTCTCCTCCCTCCCAATTCTATTTTCATTATCCTTTTTTCCTCTTTTTCTTTATTAATTTCAATGTTATACTAAACAACATTTCATTTCCAACCATCCTCTATGAACTAAAGAAATAGAACTACCAACTTTAGAATGAAAGATGGAACATATTAATAAATAAAATCATGTTGTTTGCTGTGGCCACTGTATTCCCTACCAACTGACTGGTTGATTTATTTCCCTAAAAATCTGAGAAAACTGTCAGGCAGATGTATAGCTCTCACTCTTACCTATACTTTTAGAAATGCCAATAATTCTCTATAATGCTATTATGCTTAATAATGGTATAGGCAAATATTCTTTTTATGGTAGTGTCATTTCATGTTGAACCATGCCTGTAATACATAAACTACATTTAAGAATTTACCTCTCTACTATTGCATTAAAATTACTA
Organism: Lepus europaeus; assembly: GCF_033115175.1. NCBI lineage: Eukaryota > Metazoa > Chordata > Mammalia > Lagomorpha > Leporidae > Lepus > Lepus europaeus. Next base: position 70,632,763 of record NC_084827.1, read on the forward strand.
TATTTATATTACTATTAGGTAAATTTATATATTATAGTTGCATTAGAAGAAATTATAGAAACTATCTTGTCTCATTGAGTCAACAATATTACAAAGAAGAAAAATGTTAAATGCACATATGAGATAGAAAACAGTTATTCACATTCTCTCCTTTGAACTGTGACATTTCTTTGTAAAATAATGTAGTAATTTAAAGAATATCCTTTCCTATTTCCTAAAAGATATCTCCAATTTCTTTACTTGATTGTTGAAGCTCTATTCCTTCATTTTATCTTCTTTCATATTTTTAATGATATTTTATTTATATAAGGTAAACAAATTTCATGTATTTCATATATATAGAATTAGGAACATAGTCATATTTTCGACCCTACCCTCCATCCCGCCCATGTTCCCACCCTCCCTCCGCTTTACTTTCTTAATGCTTTTAATCTTTACAATGACATTTTCATTTTACTTTATAATCGTAAGTACTCAATTAAGAAAAGAATTCAACAAATAGTAAAATGAAAAACAAGCAAAAAGTTCCTCAACAGTAGAGACAAGGGCTATAAACAATACTAAAATCTTAAAATGTCAATTTCACTCATGTACATTACACTTTTTGCTATTTTATTAGTTTTCACATAGCAGAGAAAACATATCTGTCTTTTGGGGACTGGCTTACTTCACTAAGTGTGATGGTATCCAGTCACATCTATTTTGTTACAAAGACTTTTTTTTTACATTGGAATAGTATTCCATAGTGTATATATAGGACACTTTCTTTATCTAGTTTTCAGTTGATGGACATCTGGGTTGATTCCATAAATAAACAAAAGAAGACACACACACACAAAATGGAAGAATCTTCCATGTTCATGGATTGGAAGAATTAATGTCATCAAAATGTCCATATAACTGAAAGCTATTTAAAGATAATGTGATCCCAATGAAAATGCTAATGACACTCTTTTTGCATCTAGAAGAAATGATGCTAAAATTCATATAGAAACACAATAGATCCCAAATATATAAAGCAATCTTAAACACAAAAATGAAGCCAGGGGCATCATAATACCAGAATTCAAGATTTTTACAGGGAAGTTATAATCAAAAAAACCTGGTACTGGCACAAAAATAATCACGTAGATCAGTGGAACAGAATAGAGATTCCAGAAATCAATTCACACATTATACAACTAACTAATCTTTAACAAAGGAGCTAAAATCAATCCCAAGATAAACACCAGTCTTTGTAACAAATGATACTGGGAAAACTGGTTCTCCGCATGCAGAAGTATGAAACAACTCCCCTGCCTTATACCTTATATAAAAATCAACTGAAATGGATTAAGAATCTAAATCCACGACCTAATACCATCAAGTTACTAAAGGAGATTTGAAAAACTTTGCAAGACATTACCATAAGTAAAGACTTCTTGGAAAAGAACCCAGAAGCATAGGCAATCAAAGCAAAAATAGATAAATGGGATTAAATCTATCTAAGAAGCTTCTACACTGCAAAGGAAGCTCAACAAAGTGAAGAAGCAACCAAAGAATGAGAGAAAACAATTTTCAAACTATGTAACACATAAGGGATAAATATCCAGGATCTCCAAAGAACTCAAGGAACTCAACAACACCACAAACAATCCAGCTAAGAAATGGGCAGAAGACTTGAACATGCATTTTTCAAAGAATGAAATTAAAATAGCCAACAGACACATGAAAAAATGCTCAGGATCACTAGCTAGCAGAGAAATGTAAATCAAAACCATAATGATGTTTCACTTCACTCCAGTTAGAATGTGTCTCACACAGAAATCAATAAATAACAAATGCTGAAAAGGATGTGGGGGAAAAGGTACCCTAATAAACTCTTGGCAGAAATGTAAACTAGTAGTCATTGTGGTAGACAGTATGAAGAATCCTCAGAAATCTGAAAATAGATCTACCATATGACTCAGGTACCCCACCTGGGAATTTGCCCAAATAAAATGAAATCAGTATATGAAAGAGTTATCTGCACCCTGATGTTCCCTGCAGCTCAAACAAAAAAAAATCTTAAAAAGTAAATAAAATTTAAAAATCTTAAAATTTTATTGTTTCCAAAAATCTGTTAGCTGCATAATAATAGAAAGCAATCACTTTGACACATTTTTACTAAATTAAATTTTATTTTAATTTTAAAGTCCCTTGCTATATGACAGATTTTTGTATCAATCCCATATAATGTAGTGTAATAAAATATATGAAAGCACTTTTGAAATCCTATTGTATTTTATGTTTAAAATGACACATTTTTCATGTTTTAACCATAAACTACCCTCTCACTTTCCAAACTCACTTTGGCATATTCTCTTTAGCAGTAAATTGACAGTTTGTTGTAAAATCAAAGGCAGAATAGTTGAGGGACCTGAACATATAAAGAAAACTTTGCATCCCAGAAGGAAATTCACCAAATCAATAGTGTAAACACCAGGTTCCAGCAAACAATTACTGACCAACAAATACTAAACAGATTGAAGATTCACAGGTATAGTTTAAGTAATAAAACCTAGGATATCAATGAAAAGCACAAATTTTACATTAGTACTTGACAGATAAGTGTAATCTCATTTTTAGATTCAAAGTTCTGAGAAATGGGAGAGCAATAGAGCTTAAATATCAAAAATAACCCCTGACATTATCTTTTAGATGCAAAAGGCTACAGACAATATTTCATTTTCTTTGCAAAAAATGCATTATGTGCTGTATAAAATCATCTTTGTGACCTTTCAGCTGTGACCTTCATTCTAGCTAAAAATAAAATGTCAAAGATGTATACTAACTTCCTCTGATTTTATTTTTGTGTATTTGTAAAATGTTCAGCACTTACTACAGGAAGGGCAATGTTTTTCAGGTAAAAAGCTGGGACAAAGAGCTAATAACTTTAAAAGTTCAATTCTTTTTCACATGAATCAATCATGGACTTAGCCTACAAAATAAGTCAAGAAATAATTTAACATATACATTAGTAGCAAAAATTAGTAGATTTGATTCCAAATTAAGCACTGATACATATTATTTTTATGACACTAGAGCACACAAAAATGTGACCTTTCTAAATTCATTGAAAAAATTTTAAGATAACAACTGAAGTACTGTATGGGGTAGGAGATATTTCTGTTCTTTGTTTCTGAGGAGCTTATGCTGACACAGCAAAGAACGCGATAGTTGTCAGAATAAGGACACCAAGTACTAAGAGTTTGGAGAAAGAGAAATATTTGGCTAAAGTAGTCAAGGAATGCTTCGGTGAATAAAATGGCTGGTAAGAACAAAAAAAAGGAATAGTCACTTTGGAAAACAATTTTGTGATTTCTTAAAAAACTAAACATACTATTATCATATAACCCATTAATCACTGTCAATGGTATTTACCCAAAAGAGTTAAAAATTTTGACCACACTTATGAATTCCACATGGGTGATTATAGGAGCTTAATTTGTAATTGGTAAAGTATGGAAACAATCACAATGTCCTTCATTAGGTGAATGGATGGTAAACTGTGTTATATAAAAATAATGGGTTATCATTCCGTGCTCATATTTTTTTAATGAGCTATCAAGCAATGAAAAGGCATGAGGGAATCTGAAATGCATACCACTAAGTGAAAAACCATTTGAAAAGGTTACACGCATGTATAATTCTAACTAAATGACACTCTGGGAAAAACAAAACAATGGAGCCAAGGAAAAGATCAGTGGTTGTCAGGGGTTATTGGGGAGAAAGATGAAAAGGCCAGCACAGATGACTTTTAGGGGAAACTACTCTGTATAGTAAAGCAATGGTAAATATATGTCCAATCCCTTAGAATATGCACCATGTCAAATATGGATTTAGGGTAATAATGATCTGTCTGCAGGTTCATCAGTTGTAACCAATGTACCACTCAGGTGTTATTAGAGAAGAAGGGGCATCAGTAGGCAGAATGCATATATGAAAAATTTCTGTACCTTCCTCTCAACTTTGCTTTGGACCTAAAACTTTTCTAAAAATTATCTAGGAAAAAATAAAATTACTTGGACATTACAGGCTTCTAAAGACAGAGGAAGGGAATGTCACAGGCAAGAGAAGAGGAGAAATAAAAGGATGAACGTTGTCTGAAAAACCAAAGAAACTTTAATTCTAGAATTCATTTTCCATCACATAAGTTGGAGATTTTAATCAGAGTTAATTTTATTAGATTTTTTTAAAATGTGGAAAGAGTGAAGTCTCAGGGAACAGTTAAGGAGAAAAAGGGAGAGGAAACTCCATACAAATTAGAGGGACACAGTGGACTTACATGGAGGATGTGGACATGCACAAGTCAGAACCCCAACAGCCGAGAGCCTCAGAACCAGCTTTAGAGAGAGGTGAAACCAGACTGCAGGAGCCCAAGCCACTGGTGATAAAGCTGCAGGAGAAGCCTGGGGGTATCCAGCTTGGGGACCTCTGCAGGATAGTGTACTCACCAAATTAGGGGAGAAAAACGGGGCGGGGGGCATGTTTCTCTCTCCCCACTCTAAAACGGCATCCTGTAACAAGCCAGTACAGAGCAGAGGTCATTTTGGACAAACATAACAGCTGTGCCAGCTCGTGTCTGCACACCAAGCAACCAGCTGAGAGGAGAAGCCTGAGTCTGGCAGGGAGAACTGACAGGGGGCTGGGTGCTCCTGAGTTTGGGAGGCTTGTGTCTCAGGACTGTGAAAACTCCGAGACTACAGGGCTTTGAAAACACTGAGGCTGTGTGGGAAGGCTCAGGGTGTGGCTGGGACTTTGGCAGTCACTGTGAGAGGCTCCACATGCTCTGGGCTCCCTGTTTCCCTGGTGAGGAACAGTGCTAGGGAATCTGCTTTCACCAAGCACTGCACAGATCCTTTCTGTGGTCCTTGTAGAAGTGAGGACAAATATTAATCCCATTGGGGCTATCGCCCAGGCACTGGTCTCTTTGACAAGAGGAAATGAGCTGAGTCTAGTCTAACAGAAGAGAAAAACATCCCCTCTGATTAAAAAAAAAAAGAGAGAGAGATTTAACACACCTAGTCTGGGTGTCACCTTAATACTCCCTTCACCCTAGAGCACTGAACACAGCTCCCTGATCACAACCACCACATGCCTCTAGGTATTCCCTGAAGGCAGACACTCCACAATCCACACAGATATAGTCTAAAGATAAAAGTCAAAAAAAAAAAAAAAGACATCAATGAGTATCTCCACAAATGCTGAATAATAAATGCAGCAATTCAAGAAACAAAAACAAGGTACACAACATGATGCCCCCAAAATAATACAACACTTCAAAACTAGATTGTCAAGATGAAGAGTTTGAATGCCAGAAATGTAATTCAAAAATGATTATAGGATTACTTAGAAGTAATTAGAAGCAAATGCATGAACCAAAGAAATCTATACATGACATGAAAGAATATTTCTCCCATGAAATTGAGATCTTAAAGAGAAAGAAAAATGAAATCTTGGAAATGAAGAATTCAGTAGAACAAATAAAAAATGAAGTGGAAAGCCATACAAAAGAATCAGTGAAGCAGAAGAAGGAATATCTAAATTAGAATACAAATCACAGGCAATTATACAGTCAGGAAAAAAAAAGAGAGAGAGAGAAAACTGGCAAACCAGAATACTGTACCATGCAAAGCTCTCATTTATGAATGAAGGTAAAATAAAGACCTTCCATAACAAACAGAAATTGTAAGAATGTGTGACCTCCTGTCCAGCCTTGAAAAGATGCTTAAGGGTGCATTACACACAAAACACAGAAACATGGTCATCACTATGAATGAAGGTAAGGCCAGAATTTCTCCCAGAAAAAGTACAAAGAATATCCAGAGTAAAAAATAGGAATATTTATAGAAAAACGGCAGGGCAAAGTCATTACTTATTAATAGTCACTTTGAATGTAAATGGCCTCAACTCTCCAGTTAAAAGACACAGACTGGCTGTATGGATTAAAAAACAAACCCATCTATTTGCTACCTAAAAGAAACACATATCACCAACAAAGATGCATGCTTACTGAAAGTGAAAGGATAGAAAAAGTTATTCCATGCTAACAAAAACTGAGAAAGAGCTGGTGTAGACATCCTAATATCAGACAAAATAGACTTTAACAAAAAAATTGTTAAAAGACAAAGAATGGCACTATGTAATGATTAACAGATCACTTCAACAGGAAGATGTAACTATTATAAATGAATATGTACCTAATTACAGGATACCTGACTATTTAAAAGAAAGGTTAAGGGATCCACAGGGAGACATATACTCCAATATAATAGTACTGGGGGATTATAATACCCCATTCTCAGCAATAGACAGATCAACCACACAGAAAATCTTCAAGGAAATAACAGAGTTAATTGACATATTAGACCAAATGTAACTAAGAGATATCTACAGAACTTTCTATACTACATTTGGAAAATACACATTCTTCTCACAAGTGCATTGAACTTCTCTAGGATTGATTACATGCTAGGCCATAAAGCAAGTCTCAGCAAATTAAAAAATATCAAAATCAGACCATGCATCTTCTCAAACTACATGGAAGGAAGCTGGAAATCAGCAACTCTGGAATCCTAGGATATGTGAAAACTCATGGGACCTGAAGAATATGCTCCTTAATGAACAGTTGGTCACTGAAGGAATTAAAAGTGAAATAAAAAAAATTACTTGAAACAAAATGAAAATGACAATACAACACATCAGAACTGATGGGACACAGCAGAAGCAGTAATAAAAGGAAAGGTTATAGCAATTGGGGCCTACATCAAGAAATTTGAAAGCCACCAAATAAATGAACTAATGATGTATCTCGAGGATCTAGAAAAACAATGGCAAATCAAAGACAAACTAGTTGGAGAAAGGAAATAATTTAATCGGAGAATAAGTCAACAAAATTGAAAAAAAATTATGTAAGATTAGCAAAATGAAGAGCTGGTTTTATGAAAAAATAAACAAAATTTGACAAGGCATTGGCACAACTAACAAAAAAAAAAAACAGAGAGAAGACCTAAATTAATAAAATTAGAGATGAAAAAAGAAACATAACAACAGATGCCAGAGAAATAAAAAGAATTATCAGAAATTACTACAAAGAGATGTATGGCAACAAATAGGCAAACCTACAAGAAATGCATAGATTCCTGGACACATACAAACTACCTAAATTGAACCAGGAAGGTACAGAAAACCTAAACAGACACATAACCAGAATGGAAACTGAATCATTAATAATGCACATCCCAACAAAGAAGAGCCCAGGATTGGTTGGATTCACTGCTTTAATGTCCACCAGACATTTAAAGAACCAACTCCAATTCTTCACAAGCTATTCAAAACAATTGAAAGGGAGGGAATCTTCCCAAATTATTTCTATGAAGCCAGCATCATCTTAATTCCTAAATCTGGAAAACATGCAAATGAGAAAGTGAACTCCAGACCAATTTCCCTGATGAACACAGATACAAAACTCCTCAATAAAATTCTAGCCAATCGAATCCAACAACACATCAAAAAGATCATTCACAAGGACCAAGTGGGATTTATCCCAGGGATGGTTCAACATCTGCAAATCAATCATTGTGATATATAATATTAACAAACTGAAGAACAAAAACCATATGATTATCTCAATATATGCAGATAAAGCATTTGATAAAATACCACAACCTTCCATGATGAAAATTCTAAGCAAATCGCATATAGAAGGAACACTACTCAACAAAATAAAGGCAATTTATGACAAACCCATGGCAGGCATCCTATTTAATGGGGGGAAAGATGAAAGCATTCCCACTGAGATCCAGAACCAGGCAAGGATGCCCATTCTCAAAATTGCTATTCAACATAATCCTGAAAGTTTTAGCCAGAGTCATTAGAAAAGAAAAAGAAATCAAAGGGATACAAATTAGGAGGAAGAAGTCAAACTATTCCTATTTGCCGATGACATATTTCTATATATTGGGGATCCAAAAGACTCCACTAAGAGACTACTGAACTCATAGAAGAGTTGGTAAAGTCACAGTATATAAATCAATACAATAAAATCAACAGCCTTTGTATACAGAGACAATGCCACAGCTGAGAATGAACTTCTAAGATCAATCCCATTCACAATAGCTACAAAAAAATTCAAACATCTTGGAATAAATTTAACTTAAATTTAAGGATGTCAAAGATCTCTATTATGTGAATCACAAAAAAATATAAAGAAGATATAGAAATAGAAGATACAAAAGAAAGAAATAGAAAAAGATACAAAAAATGGAAAAATCTTCCATGTTTATGGGTTGGAAAAATCAATATCATCAAAATGTCCATACTTCCAAAAGTAATTTACATATTTAATAAAAGATCAATCAAAATACCCAGGAAATTCTTCTCAGACATAGAAAAAATGATTTTGAAATTCTTATGGAAACACAGTAGACCTTGAATAGCTAAAGAAATCTTTTATAACAAAAACAAAGCAGAAGGCATCACAATATCAGATTTCAAGACATATAATAAGGCAGTTACAATGAAACAGCCTGTTACTGGTATAAAAACAGATGGACAGAACAACGGAACAGAATAGAAACAACAGAAATCAATCCAAGCATCTATAACAAACTTATTTTTGACAAAGGAGCTAAAATAAATTCCTGGAGCTACAATAGTCTCTTCAACAAATGGTGCTGGGAAAATTGGATTTCCACATACAAAGTATGAAGCAAGACCCCTACATTATACCTTACTCAAAAATCCACTCAAAATAGATTAAAGATCTAAATCTACAACCCAGTACCATAAAATTATTAGAAAACATTGGGAAGCAGTTAATAACTGCTTCCTGCAATAAAGGTATTTTTGAAATAAAAAAAAAAGAAAACATTGGGGAAAACCTGCAAGACACTGGCATAAGAAAAGACTTCTTGGAAAAGATCTGAGATGCACAAGTAATCAAAGCTGAAATTCAAAAATGGGATTACATCAAATTTAGAAGCTTCTGTACAACAAAAGAAACAGGAAAGTAAAGAGGCAACTGACAGAATGATAGAAATTACTTGCAAACTATGCAAATGATAAAGAATTAATAACCAGAATTTACAAAGAGATCAAGAAACTCCAAGACAACAAAACAAACAACTCAGTTAAGAGATGGGCAAAGGACTTAAAGAGATAATTTTTTTTGACAGGCAGAGTGGACAGTGAGAGAGAGAGACAGAGAGAAAGGTCCTCCTTTGCGGATGAATCTGGAAAACATCATACTTAGTGAAATAAGCCAGTCTCAAAGGAACAAATACCACATGTTCTCTCTGACCTATGATAACTAATAGAGCACCTAACAGGCAACCTATAGAAGTGAAATTGACACATTGGGAAGCAACAAGGAACAGTTTTTTTTTTTTTATGCTACTTGTTGAACTCTTTACTTAACATAGATTTAAACATATGTGTATAAATTCAGTTGAAAATAGGTCTCAGTAGAAAATGAGAGTGGGAATAAGAGAGGAAGGAGGAATGGGGGTTGGGAGTATGGGTGGAAAGGTGGACATGGTGGGAAGATCACCATGTTCCTAAAGTATAGCAGTATAGTTCTGCATACATTCCTATGGATTTACTTCTAAGGGTACAATATATAAACTGAGACCGCAAATCCCCTTAAGCTAGGTGGTGAAAATATCATCCTAATTGTTAAAGTGATCATATGGATGGGATTAAGGGTCCGGTAATAATAATAGATAGAATTGAAAAGGAGTAAATGCTCCAACATGGGAAGCAGTCCACAGAGCAGACTCATAGACTGACAGTCATTTAAGTAGCACTCTGACCTCAGAATCAGCCCTTAAGGCCTTTTGATCTGGCTGAAAAACCCAGGAGAGCAGTTCAGGCATGGAAAGCCAAGAAACAAGGCAAAAAATGTCCTTCATGAAGGACCTCAGTGGGTGAGACCCCAGTGGAAAAAAGTGGTTATCAAAGAAGGAGGTACTTTTCTCTGAAGGGAGGAGAGGACTTCCACTTTGCTTATGGCCTTATCTAAATATTGATGGAGTTTGTGCTTTCAAAAGGCTTCCACAGCCTAGGCAGCTCATCTTAAGAGCCTGAGGTGATCACTGATGTCATACGTAAGAGTGTTAATTTTTTTTTTTTTTTTGTCCACACAGAATATTATCATCTTCAAAGCAGGAGTAATAACAAAGGCTTTAATTCACAAAAACAATAGGCTTTTTGGTAATCTGACCACTGGAAAGCAAAAGCTTTTTCATCAGTAAAGGTCTGTGATGTCTCATTTTGTAGATTTAATTTAGTGTATTTAAGGTTAAAGTTGACATCACAATTTTATTTTTTTTATTTTTTTTATTTATTTTTTTTTTAACTTTTATTTAATGAATATAAATTTCCAGTGTACAGCTTATGGGTTACAATGGCTTCCCCCTCCCATAACTTCCCTCCCAACCACAACCCTCCCCTCTCCCACTCCCTCTCCCCTTCCATTTGCATCAAGATTCATTTTCAATTCTCTTTATATACAGAAGATCAATTTAGTATAAAGATTTCAACAGTTTGCACCCACATAGAAACACAAAGTGAAACATACTGTTGGAGTACTAGTTATAGCATTAAATCAAAATGTACAGTACATTAAGGACAGAGATCCCACACAAGGAGCAAGTGCACAGTGGCTCCTGTTGTTGACCCAACAAATTGACACTCTAGTTTATGGCGCCAGTAACCGTCCTAGGCTGTCGTCATGAGTTGCCAAGGCTATGGAAGCCTTCCAAGTTTGCCGACTCTGATCATATTTAGACAAGGTCATAAAAGACAGAGTGAGGATAGTTACCAATGATCCTAAGAGTGGCATTTACCAGGTTTGAACAATTATACAGCATTAAGTGGGGAAGAGGACCATCAGTACACACAGGTTGGGAGTAGAGCCATTGGTGGTAGAGTAGAGGTTATGATTACAAAGGTATGAGGCCCAAGTGTGCTAGACAGGGTCTAGAACAAAGGACAGAGTCATTATTAGATGTGCTAAGAAAGGTGCTGTCTAAGCTACAATTAAGTTTTCTGATTGAGAGGCAAATAGGACCTGATAGAAGGGGCTTGATAATAATCTGGTGGGCTTTAGGCCTTGTAAGTTAAGAGGCCCAGACCTATCTATCTCTTCACATGGGGTATGTCCTAAGGGAGGTGTGAACCTCCTAGGGGAAGGCACTCTGTTGACTTTCATGACTTGGCTGGGCTGGGAGGAGAGCTGGCCAGGTAAAGGCAGGGGGCATCTCTAACAAGAAGTTTACACTTCTGCCTGTAATGTTGATGACCCTACTTGACCATATCCTCAGCTGCAGTGGTCACTTTGGAAGTTGGGCTGAGTGAAGGGCTTTTCAGCTTAGAGCCAATAAGATCTGTGGCTCTGACCTGGGCATCCTTCGACTCCAGGGCAGGTCCATTTCCAGTGATCCAACTCTTGGCAGAGCTGCCAGGGCTCTTCACAAGCTGACTTCTGCTGAAGCCCAGGCTTACCACATTGAAAGAGTGTTAATTTTAAATTAACAAGAATCACTAACTTCCCATGCAGAACATCTATGTTCAAAGCGTTATATTATATTTAATGTCTAAGTACCCACAAAAGATGTATCATTCTTGGTTGCTTCTTTATAGTTAATGAAGTTTCTAAAAAAGGGGTAGGGGGCACTGTGGCACAGCAGGTTAAAGCCATGGCATGATCACTGGCATCCCATATAGGTACCAGTTCTAGTCCTGGCTGCTTTTCTTCTGATTCAGCTCTTGGCTATGGCCTGGGATAGCAGTAGAAGATGGCACAAGTCCTTGGGCCCCTGCACCTACATGGGAGACTTGGAAGAATCTCTTGGTTCTGGCTTCGGATCAGCGCAGCTCCAGCCATTGCAGCCATCTGGGGAGTGAACCAGCAGATGGAAGACCTCTCTCTTTCTCTACCTTTCTCTGTAACTCTGTCTTTCAAATAAATTTTTTAAAAAGTGAAATTAACTTCAAGATTCAATGACTTTGAACAGCCCTTGTCTCAACTGTTGAGGAACAGTTTTATTGTTTTTTTGTTTGTTTGTTTTTGCTTTCTTTTTGGCTTTTTTTGATGCAAATTGTTGAACACTTTACTTAGTATAGAGTTGGTCTTCTGTGTATGAAGTTAATCAAAAATGGATCTTAGTGGAGAATGGGACTGGGAATGGGAGACAGAGGAGAAGGATGGGTGGTAGAGTGTTGGGAGGGTGGTATGGTGGGAAGAACCACTATATTCCTAAAGTTGTACTTATGAAATATATGAATTCTGTATTCCTTAACTAAAGGTGTCTTTAGGGGGAAAAGGAATTATTTCTTACCATCTCTGTTTGAATCAAATTTATTTATTTGATGTAATGAATTTATATAGGTAAAAGGCCACAGTAGACATCAAATTGTCCATTCCAATGGAAGAGATTATGCTAACACATCATTAAACAAATTATCATTATCTAATAAATTGCAATTTTAATTGTATTATTTTTGAATACTCTTTATATACAAGCATCTTTTTAAATTCCAAAAATATTTTGTCCATTCTTAATGAATTCTACATATTTTATTTACTGTATTTTTATATAGATGTTAATATAAAAAGTATAAAGCAAATGTACCAAAAATTACCATTTTCAGATAATTTTCCAAATTGTATTTTGGTGGTTCTCAAATATTTCTTTCATTTGAGCTTTGAAGCCAAATTGCAACTCAGTTAATCAGAAATTGTAAATTGGAAAAATTTAAACATTTTTTAGTACCAAATCAAGGCATTTCATTCAGATATACTTAATCCAATCATACATTCATGATGTTTTATCTTTTAATTTTAATACATATGCTTTCTGTTTCCTACTAGATTTAGTCCAAAATATTTACTATTATTGTAAACAGAATATTATACAGTTTAACTAGTTTATTTATAAAAGTAATGATTATGTTATATATAATCTCACATTTTCTGAAGACAAACAGTAATTGAGTATTTCATTTCCCTACATATTCAATTATTTGGTTTTAAAAGTCTTTTATGATTTTCTTTATCAAAGTTTAAAAACATGTCATACTCTATAAACAATTTTTGCAGATAATTGTAGAGTAACTTTTAATTTGTTGTGAATATTATAGTTTCCTTCAATGATAAATAACATATTGTACAATAATATCACAAAGGAAGTTGATATTGATATGCTCCACCAGTTTTATTCATATTTCACTGCTTGCATGTATTCATTTGTGTAGAATTGCATTTAATTCTTTGCAGTTTACTCAGAAGAGACCAGCACCCCAATCAAGGTAAAGCACAGTGTCATCACCATGATCTCTTGAGCTAACCTTTAGTTTCCATATTCCACCACCCCCTTGGAAATATGTCTCGATTCTTTATCTCTAAAATTCTGTAATTTCAAAAATGCTGTATAATTTAACTTATGCAATAGGTAACCATTCTAGATTGGCTTGTTTCACTCAGTATAATTGCCTTAAGATCCAGCCAAGTGGTTGTGTATCAATCATTTATTCTCTTTGATTACTCAGTAATATTACATGCTATGAATATACCACAATTTGTTTAATCATTCATTTGTTGAAGGATATTTGAGTTGCTGTCATTTCCAGTTTGGGGGCACAAAGCTGCTATGAATATTTCTTTGGATATTTTGTGTGAATATAAATTTCACTTTGTGACAAAAGTATTTCGTAGCTGGACCCAGTAATAAGTGCATGTTTATTTTTTCTTTTTCTTTTTTCTAATTCATTGTGTTTTTCTAGAGTAGTTGGCCCATTTTAATTCTCAGCAGTTTCTCTGCATCCTTGGCTATATTTTGTCTCTTTTCTTTTAATTTTATCTGTTCTGGTAGATGTAGAATAATATCCCATTTTGCTTTTAATTTGCATTTCTATAATAGCTAGTGATAGTGGACATCTGTTAACGTATTTATTTGTGATTTTGACTATCCTCATCTGTTCATGTCAATTGCCCATTTTCTGATTGGATTGTTTTTGTCGATGTATTCATTTTTTTTAATTTTTTAAAAATTTTTTTTTGACAGGCAGAGTGGACAGTGAGAGAGAGAGAGAGACAGAGAGAAAGGTCTTCCTTTTTGCCATTGGTTCACCCTCCAATGGCCGTTGCCGCCGGTGTGCTGCGGCCGGTGCACCGCGCTGATCCGAAGCCAGGAGCCAGGTGCTTCTCTTGGTCTCCCATGGGGTGCAGGGCCCAAGCACTTGGGCCATCCTCCACTGCACTCCCGGGCCACAGCAGAGAGCTGGACTGGAAGAGGGGCAACCGGGACAGAATCCGGTGCCCCGACCGGGACTAGAACCCAGTGTGCCGGCGCTGCAAGGCAGAGGATTAGCCTAGTGAGCCGCGGTGCCGGCCAGATGTATTCATTTAACTACTGAGTCTGAAGAGTTTTTTGTCTTTCTCGGATACAAGTCTTTTATTGAATATGTGAATTTCAAATATTTTCTCCTAGTGTGTAATTTATTTTTTCACTTCTAAAAAATACTTTTGGAGGAAAAATTTTTAATCTTAATGAGGTCTGATTTATTGTTTTTCCCATGAGGAATCATGCTATAGTGTGAACTTCAGTAATTCTTCCATCTAGTCCTAGATTGCTTTCTTTTTCTCTTAAAATATATGCAATTTTATATTTTTAATGTACCTTCCTGCTCCGCTTTGAGTTTCTTCTTCTACATGCTTGTACATGGAATGAAGATACATATGTCTTTAGTATTATCAATATTACTATTATTATTTTTACCTTTGGATGCCCATTTCCATTTGTTGAAAGCAGTCATTTCATTTCAGTGATTATTTTCTTGGCTTTAATGTGAAAAGTAAGTCTGTGTGACAACGGTTGCAGTGACTCTGAATGTTTTCCTTCTAGTTGGCAACATCACCCATATTTCTACATTTAGTTATTTTTTCTAACTTTCCAGAGAATTTTTACAGTTGTTTATGTTCCTATCACTTAGAATTTTTATTAGAAATTGTTGCTATGTCCTGATATATACTTCCATGTTCCTTTATGTAAACATAATTTTACTCAATTAATGTGTTAACATAAACCTGTGTAAAGGAAATGTCCTATTTCCAGCCACACTATACGTCTGCAGCAAAGTCTAATTGATCACACATCATTATAACATTAAGTTAATATGCTGGACTTTTATTTAAATGTTTAGATATCTGTTGATAAATGAAATTACATATTCACTGCCTTTCTATTTTGTATTATATTGATCATCATATATTTAAAAATTTAAACTTTTAATTTTTTGTTAAAAAATTTAGCACAAATATAAAGTTGTCCATATTTATGAGTTGCTATGTGATATTTGATTACATGTATATACTGTAAAATGTTCAACCAGGTTAAACATATTTATCCTTTCAAACATTAAATACTTTTAAGCTTTCATTTATTTGTGCTATCTGGAATAGTTTAATATTTTTAATTAGAAGACTTTTTCTTTTAATTTCAATTTTCCTTGCAGTTTATTTTAAAGTCAATCTTCAAATAATTCAATTATTTTGTTTAATTCTGCCCTTTAAGCAGATATATTTGATTGATTTCTTCATTTTATTTATCACTGAGAAAGTAAACTTTATACTTCACTCCTTTGCTTAGTTTTGTTTCTGTGTCTATTTCTTTAACTTTTTTTTCTTTTTAAGGGAAAGGGTTTATTGGTGGGGAAACCCAACAGATCGGAGGGAAGGGGTAAAAAAGGAAAGGAGAGGGAAGGAGAGCGTAAGAGAGAGATCGAGAGTGAGATAAAGAGATTGAGAAAGAGAGGCTGAGAGACAGAGAGATTGAGAGACAGAAAGAGGTCAAGAGACAGAAAATCTTTAATTTTTTTTTTTAAAAATAACTACTTTTATTATCTTCTTATATGGTGTTACCATACACTAGGAGTCCATTCACAAGCAGTATCAACAAATAATCCGCTTCAGGCGGGGGCACTAAAAGCAAGGTTCTGTGTGTGTGTGTGTGTGCATGTTTAAGTTTTATTTTATTTTAATTTCTTCTTAAGAAATACAGATTTCCCACATGAGATGTAAGTACACAGTAACTCCTGTTGTGGACTTAACAATTTGACACTCTTGTTTATGGCGTCAGTAATCTCCCTAGGCTCTAGTCATGAGATGCCAAGGCTATGGAAGCCTTTAGGGTTTGCCAACTTTGATCTTATTCTGATAGGGTCATAGTCAAAGTGGAAGTTCTCTCCTCCCTTCAGAGAAAGGTACCTCCTTCTTTGATGGCCCTGTTCTTTCCACTGGGATCTCACTGGAAGAGATCTTTCATTTAGGTCTTTTTTTTTTTTTTTTTTTTTCTCCCCAGGGTGTCTTGGCTTTCCATGCCTACAATACTCTCATGGGCTCTTCAGCCAGATCCGAATGCCTTAAGGGCTGATTCTGAGGCCAGAGTCCTATCTCATGTGGGATCTGTCCTTAATGTGTTGTCTAATGTGAAGTGATGCTATAACTAGTACTGAAACAGTATTTTTACACTTTGTGTTCCTGTGTGGGTGCAAATTGATGAAATCTTTACTTAGTATATACCGAATTGATCTTTATATAAAGATAATTGAAAATGAAAAAAAAAACCTGGTGTTAAATTGGAAATTGCATAGAAAATTAATTAATTTTTAAAAAATATCATGTAGGATCTCTGTCTTTAATGTGCTGTACACTGTTATTTAATGCTATAACTAGTACTCCAACAGTATTTTTCACCTTGTGTTGCTATGTGGGTGCAAACTGTTGAAATCTTTGCTTAATATATACTGAACTAATCTTCTGTATATAAAGAGAATTGAAAATGAATCTTGATGTGAATGGAAGGGGAGAGGGAGCGGGAAAGGGGAGGGTTGCGGGTGGGAGTGAAGTTATGGGGGGGGGAGCCATTGTAATCCATAAGCTGTACTTTGGAAATTTATATTCATTAAATAAAAGTTAAAAAAAAAGAAAAAAAAAGAAATACAGATTTCATAAGTACAACTTTAGGAATATGGTTATGCTTCCCAGCATACCCACCCTCTCACATACACTCCCACCCCTCCTTCTCCTCCTCCATCTCCCTTTGCCAGTCCCATTCCCCATTAAGATTTATTTTCAATTAATTCTGTACACAGAAGACCAGCTCTATACTGAGTAAAGATTTCAACAATTTGCATACACACACACACATATAAAAAAATCTGTTTGAGAACTAGTTTTACAGTTAGCTGTCATAACATAACTCATTATGGATACAGGTCTTGCATGAGGAGTTTGTGCACAGTGACTCCTATTGTTAATTTAACAATTAACACTCTCATGTATGACGTCAGTGACCACCTGAGGCTCTTGACATGAGCAGCTCACGCTATGGAAGCATTTTGAATCCACAAACTCCATCAGTATTTGCATAAGGCCATAAGGAAAATGGAAATTCTCTCCTCTCTTTAGAGAAAAGTACATCATTCTCTGATGGCCAACAAAGCAAGATTCTATTTATTTGTGACAAGTAAAGGAGACAGTGGGAAGGTATTGTTCCCTGAGGAAAGTGACTCCCAGAGAAACAGTGTGCCAAGACTTTTATAGCAAAAGTTAAGGGAGTGTTCAGGATGCAGAAAAGGGGAAGTAAGAGGGCCCTTCCTGCTCAGCAACATACATTTCTATACAATGCATGCTCAAACATCAGACACTGACAGTTTTTGCAATTTTCCTTTTTTGTGGTTTTTCTGTTCACCTCTGAGTCCAGTGTTGCAAGATAACAGCTCCCAGAGCATCTTCTGGAATATGAGCCCAAGAGAATAAACTCCTTTCCATTCATTGTTCCTGTTCTGCTGTCATCATTTTCCCTAAGTCCTGCACTGTTTTGTTTGTTTAGGTTTTTAAAACATAATTCTCATGTTAACGTGATATTAATAGAGAACATATTCAATGTAGTTCATTAGACCAATTTTAGGAACATAGCAGTGATATTGTGGTACACTCTGGTAAGTGTCAAAGGCCTCCCATGTTAAACGCCAGTTCCAATCCAGGTGTTCACTTCCAATCCAGCTTCCTGCTATTGCACCTAGCAAGGCAGCAGAAGATGGCCCAAGGGATTGGCCCACTGCCACACACAAGGAAGATCCAGATGGTGTTCCAGTTCCTGCCTTTGGCCAGGCTCAGCCCCAGTCATTGCGCCCATTTAGGGAGTGAACCAGCAGATGGGAGATCTCTCTTTCTCTCTCTGTGTGTGTGTATGTGTGTGTGTTTGTGTGTAACTCTGCTTTCCAAATAAATACTTTTTTAAAAAAAAATGTAATACTTTGCTGTGCCCTTTCCTCCTTCTCTTCCCTTCTCTCCTCCTCCTCATCCTTCTTCTACCTCTATTTTTCAGATAACATATATATATATATATATATATATATATATATATATATATATATTTATAGGCAGAGTGGATAGTGAGAGAGAGAGACAGAGAGAAAGGTCTTTCCTTTTTGCCGTTGGTTCACCCTCCAATGGCCGCTGCGGCCGGCGCATCGTGCTGATCCGGAGCCAGGAGCCAGGTGCTTTTCCTGGTCTCCCATGAGGGTGCAGGGCCCAAGGACTTGGGCCATCCTCCACTGCCTTCCCGGGCCATAGCAGAGAGCTGGCCTGGAAGAGGGGCAACCGGGATAGAATCCGGCGCCCCAACCGGGACTAGAACCCGGTGTGCTGGCGCCACAAAGAGGAGGATTAGCCTGTTAAACCACGGCGCCGGCCCAGATAACATATTTTTAATTCACATTATAGTCAAAGGCTCAATGCTAAACTAAAGGAAGAGTTCAACAAGTAAAAAGTCAAGAAGACCATAGTTCATCAGGAATACAGGCAAGGACTATGTACAATAATCACATGAAAAGGTATCGGTGTCAAGTATGTACAGTAAATTTTAAAATAATCAAGATCTGTAAACTTTAGTGGTATATCATTCCTTTAAAAAGAGATTTATTATCGCTTCTCTGCCTTTTGGCTGAGATCAAGTGTAAAAAAGATTTATTTATTTACTTTGAGTTACAGAGAGAGTGGCAGAGATCAAGAGAAAGATCGTCCATCTACTGGTTTACTCCCCAGATGGCTGCAATGGCCAAGCCTGGGCCACCCCAAAGCCAAGAGCCAACAGCTTCATCCAGGTCTCCCATAAGAGTGGCAAGTGCCCACGTATTTGGGCCACATTATACTGCTTTTCCCAGGCCATCAGCAGAGAGCTAGATTGGAAATGGAGCTGCTGGGACACAAACGGGCCCAAAAGTGGTGCTGGCAGTGTCACAGGAGGCAGTTTTACCTGCTATGCCACAGCCTATGCATATCATTCTTTACCATTGTTTGGCAAAGATGTAAAAGTCTGACAAAACTATATTTGCAGCAATAGTGATACACACAGATATTTCTCTTAGGTTTTGCTTTTGTTTTCTTTTTAGATTTTAGTTTCCACTATATCTGATATGATATCTCTTGATTTTTTTCCATGCTAGATTAAGGACTTGTAGTGCAGGTAATGGACAGATAAGTTTCTCTTTAACAAACTCTGAAACAGGCTTCCACCTCCTGTCTGTTTCAAGAACACATCTCATCATAACCCTTTGGGATGTTTATCCTTTGTTATCAGTCTCTCTTTTCCAAAAGGCCCCCAAATCCCCCTGGTGTCATAGACAAATGAACCCAGAAAAGTCAACAAAGATCAGATGGCTACTAAGTGACCGCGATGAAATCGGAGCCTATTTCTTTGACTTTAGGTTCTCTTTCTCTCTCTCTCTCTCTCTCATTTGCTATCTCCCCAAATAAATGTCCTTTCTCCCCTTCTTTCATCATATATTAATTTTGCTATTTCATAAGACAATCTACAATTTTGTAAATAATATTTGAAGAATATTCCCATTTCCTTTCAGCTACAATAACTTTCCTCTCAACTGGAATCCAGCTCCTCTGGGTCTGTACTTCTGGACTTCATTAGCAACCCAGTTTGCCTCTCTGTGACTATGCAGGTGGCATTACCATATTCCCTCTCTTTCTCAAACAGAGCAGTGTCACAGCACTCACTTATTTGCTTTCTTCAAGAAACTTGTGTACAAAATGCTAGCCCCAAATTCCAAATTTGCCCTCTACTCATTGGTATGCACTCTTTAAAGAGTTGTAACTTCTGTATCATTTGCATCACAGCTCATCAGCAAATATTTATAATGCACATTACATTCTCAGAACCTTTATTTATGTTAGAATCAAAGGTAGGTTAGTTAGCAGGAGTAATCTTACTATTTAATGTAATTTTAATCATTTTCTTTGTATTTTAACTCTAAGGCATCAGTAAACAGAGAATCTTAGATACAAATTATTCATCCCTGTTACAACTGATTACTGAGAAGGTAGCTCAGAAGTTAATTGGTAGTAATATTACAAATCATTTTGAGAGATTGCATCATATAAAGTTATTTTCTTATTAATTATCAGAAGACCAAATTCTAAAATCAATACCTTGTCCCCAGTACAAAGAAAATGTAGCTAAAATTTAATATTCACTTATCATAGGCTTTATACTAGTAAGGTATCTGATAATAAATCTTTTTTCTGATTATTTAGTACCTAAGTATGGCACACCTCTCATAGGTGTGTTAGTGTTCGTGTTCATATAAAACTGTGAAAATATATTATGTATTAAGAGTTGTTATTAAACAGTTAGATAGGGGCAGGCATTGCAGTTAGCAGGTAATGTCCCTTCTTCAAAGCCTGCATACCATTCCAGAGTGCCAGTTCCAGTCCGGGATCCTCTGATTCTGATCTAGCTTCCTGCTAATGTGCCTAGTCAAAGTATTCGGTCCCTGCTACAAACATGGGAGACTGGGCTTTGCCCTGGTCCAGTTATGCCTACTACAGGCGTTTAAGGAGTGAACCAGAAAGATTCCCCCACTTCTCTCTTTCTCTCTCTCTCTGTCCCCTTCCTCCCTTCCTCCTACCTTTATGCCTTCCAAATAAATAAATCTTTTAAAAAGGGCAAACATTTGCTCACTTTTTAAAACCCTATGTTATGATTATGAATCTCAGCAGAACATCCATAGAAGTGCACAGTCTAATAATCCCAATTATTTGCAGAACTGGAAACATAATTATTTGTTAAATAGTTACAAGGGAAATAATCACCAAAACATTCAGCTCTGCCATTGTGAATGTGGTCAGGCCTAAAGTTGAATAATTCACTCCATGTTCTTTTCTTCTCCAGTCTGTCATTTAAGATCATAGGCTGCTATTGGTATTTCTGTGCTGTCTTTCAAAAATCCAATCTTGCTTTTAAATGGCCTTTTGAAATGAGTTGGCTGCATAATCTTAGAAGAAAAAAACACGTTCTTCAGCATTGAACTAAAGAAAAATTCATTTATTACTTTTAGTTCTTGGTTTCTCTTTATTGAAAATTGTGTAACTTTTTATCTAGTTTATTCTTGATATCAGAGGTTCAGAAAGACTACTTTTAATTTAAACCCTATTTGAAATAATTTCTTTTTAGTTCAGGGATAAAAAGGAAAGTCTACTCAGGCAGTTACTCATAATTTCCCACAAGAAGAACAAAGTCATTTCCCTTTCTGCCCTCTTCATTCCCCCTTCCCCATACCAACACCTCCATTTCCACTGCTACAATGTATGTCTTCATTTATTCTTCACTGCTATAATTTTCCACGGTTATGTAAGTATCAGTGAGTCTTCTAGCGCATTTCCACTTTAAATATTATTAAATAGCTCACTGAAAATATCTCTGTATACTGAAACACTACACAGAAAATTAGATGTTGTCAAAAATTACACCATTTCAAATCAATGAAAGATAACAAGTTCTTTTAATATTTCCTAAGGTTGTCAACTAGGAAAATAACAAGGTTTTCCTATTTTCTTCTTAAGAAATTAAATCATGCTGTTTATTTTTGAGGGGAGTATATTATAATTTTAATTTTAATTTTAATTGTTTTTTAACAGATTCAATGGGATTTCTAGATATAATTCTAAGAACATAATGATAGTCTCTTCTTCCCTCCCTAACCTTCTCTCCCTCCCACTCTCTTTCCTTTTCCCTTTATTTTAGTTTTCGAGATTACGTATTTCAAAATTCAATTACAGTAAAAAGGCTTAATACTTCACCAAATAATAAATTTAACAACAAAAAAGCAAACAAAGAGCTCAGTTTAGTGGGAATATAGACAACAGCTACACACAATTGAATGAAAAAAGGACCACTTCACCCATGTATAGTAACTTTCAAAGTAACCACAAGTCATTAAAACTATAGTAGTAAAACATTCTTGGCCATTGCATTGACAAAGATATAAAACAAAGTTTTTAAAAACTAGATTTGTAGCAATACTTATATACACAGACATTTCTTTCTTTTGAATGGATAAAAAAAATGTAGCAGGGCCAGCGCTGTGGCATAGAAGGTAAAGCCTCAGCCCACAGTGCTGGCATCACATGTGAGTGCCAGTTGGAGTCCTGGCTGCTCCACTTCCCATCCAGCTTCCTACTACTGCACCTGGGAAAGCAGCAGAATATGGCCCAAGTCCTTGGGCCCCTGCACCCACATGGGAGACCCAGAGGAAGCTTCTGGCTCCTGGCTTCAGCCTGGCCCAGCCCTTGCCATTTTGGCCATTTGGGAGAGAGAATCAGTGGAGAGAAGGTATCTCTCTCAGGGGACTGGGAATAGGAGAGGGAGGAGGAGGAGCATGGGAAGGTGGGTACAGAGGGAAGAAACACTATATTCCTAAAGTTGTACTTATGAAATGCATGAAGTCTGTATTCCTTAAGTAAAAGGTTACTTTGGTGTGTAGGGGGGGAATAAGTAAATAAATCTGAAAAAAAAAAAAAAAGATCTCTCTCTCTTTATCTCTCTGTCTCTGGCTCTCACTATATCTCTTCCTTTCAAATAAATAAATCTTAAAAAAA
This sequence comes from Lepus europaeus, assembly GCF_033115175.1. Taxonomy (NCBI): domain Eukaryota; kingdom Metazoa; phylum Chordata; class Mammalia; order Lagomorpha; family Leporidae; genus Lepus; species Lepus europaeus. Next base: position 70,655,741 of record NC_084827.1, read on the forward strand.
TAAAGAAAATATGGTATATATACCATATGTAATATTATTCAGCTTTTGAAAAAAAGTTAAATTCTACCATTTGCCCCAAAATGGATGCCATTGGATGACATCATATTGAGTGTAATAAGCCAAACCCAAAAAGACAAATGCCACATGTTCTCCCTTATATGTGAGAGCTAAAATTAAAAAAAATAAAAATGAAAAAGAAGCAGAGAAAAAGAAAGAAAAAATATGTGGTTCTTAATATAAATTTAAGGAGCAGAAGTATGTATTATTACAGCAGAACAAAATGAGATATGTCATGATAAAATTGCGTCAACTTTGTTTTTTATTTTTTACATAATAAAAATTTCAAAGTACTCAACCATTTCATGTCTAGTATTATCATTATTACGGTTTAAAATGTATAATACAATATAAGGTACTTTCTATTGTTCAACTTCAGAATCACAGAGAATAGCTTTACATTCTTTTACAATATTTGTCTCGAGGCCAGCACTGAGGCATAGCAGGTAAGCCACCAGCTGCAGCGCCAGCATCCCATATGGGTGCCAGTTTGAGTCCCAGCAGCTCCACTTCTGATCCAGCTCTCTGCTATGGCATGGGAAAGCAGTGGAGGCCTAATTCCTTGGGCCCCTGCACCCACATGGGAGAATCAGAGGGAGTTCCTGGCACCTGGCTCTGGGCTTCAGATCAGCTAGGTTCCTACCTTTGCAGCCATCTGGGGAATGAACCAGTGGATGGAAGACCTCTCTCTTTCTCTGATTCTCTGTAATTCTGCCTTCCAAATAAATAAATAATAAATAAATAAAACATAAATAATAAATAAATCTTAACAAAAAAAAGAATAGTTGTCTCTTCCTTCATTCTCTTCAGTCTAAATTTTACCATGTTTATTTTATATTTACACACCAGAAGTATAATACTGAGTTGTTGTTCAATAGTTAATGAAAAAATATAGTGAAATGAAAAAGTGACCTGAAAGTCTCTAGAAAAATAGAAGTCTTTTACCATGTTGAATTTTGAAGTCCAAAATATAAATCAAATAATAACTTAGATTTTCTCATTAATTAAGGAGACTTCAAGTACCTTGTCACTTAGTATTGTGAACTTCACTCCACCCATTCCTTGCTGAATCAGAAGTGGAGAAACCAGGACATGAACTGATGCCAAGTATGGGATACCAGTGTTATAGGCATCTGCTTTATTCGCTATGCCAGAACACTACCCACTCCCCTAACTTCTACCCTTTTTTCACTTCATTTGTGAAAATTTTTAGGAACCTTACATTGAATTTAAAAGATTCAATTATAAATTCCATGAATTTTACTACCTACAGTTCATTCATCTTTTCTGGAATGTCCCAAACATAGTAAAGAACCTAGTCTACCTTCTGTATTCTCAAACTAAGACAATCAGTCTTGCTTCATTAACTGGAGTCAGAGCTGGGAGATCAGAATTTAGTTCTAGGTCAACCTTTCACTAGCATATATACACTTGGCTAGGTCACTCCATTTCTTTAGGAATAAGTTTCTTCTTATGTAAAAAGATTGGCATAAATCACTCCTGACTGTGATCTGAGACTTCTAGAAGTTCTTATAGTACAGAGAGGGTTAAAGGATTGATTTCATGTGGATCAAACCTTTACTGCTTTAATGAGTTTGTTTATACAGAATTTCACTGGAATCACTATGCATACATACATGCACCACACACACAACACACGTGCAGACACACACAATGGCCCACAAAGATCTTGCATCCCTAAGATCCTCTAATTTCTTTTTTGTCTTCTAGTAGCTTTTCTTCTTGTTTTCATCAGACTTTAAAAAGCTCATCGAGTAAGAATTATACTTCCATGTTCTGAAGGTTAATTATTAAATTCTACCTCAAACTTATCATCCCTTGAATAAATAACTCAAGAGCTTTAAGATTTACTCATATGGTTAATTAGTCAAATTAGCCAATTATTTGAAATGCTAATGATTCTCAAACCTCTTTTTGAGACCTTCTTCAAACTAAAATCTCCTGAATTTGAGTGAAGAATCTAAACAAGAGATATGGATTTGCAGGAAGGATTTTTGCACTCTGACAAGGATAGGAAAACTGCACACTTGAACAGTGCTTTCTTTTTACTCTGAACTATAGCTCTACATTGAACTCTTATATGAGTAAAATTATTCCATGCTTTCATTATTCTACAGCAGAATTTTCAGTGTGTATCTGATATGTTCTTGGGCAACAGAGGTCCTAGATATCAAAGCAGGATTATTTTTTTTTATTCTTTTTTTTTAACTTTTATTTAATGAATATAAATTTCCAGTGTACAGCTTATGGATTACAATGGCTTCCCCCCCCCCCATAACTTCCCTCCCACCCGCAACCCTCCCCTCTCCCGCTCCCTCTCCCCTTCCATTTGCATCAAGATTCATTTTCAATTCTCTTTATATACAGAAGATCAATTTAGTATAAAGATTTCAACAGTTTGCACCCACATAGAAACACAAAGTGAAACATACTGTTGGAGTACTAGTTATAGCATTAAATCACAATGGACAGCACATTAAGGACAGAGATCCCACATGAGGAGCAAGTGCACAGTGGCTCCTGTTGTTGACCCAACAAATTGACACTCTAGTTTATGGCGCCAGTAACCATCCTAGGCTGTCGTCATGAGTTGCCAAGGCTATGGAAGCCTTCCAAGTTTGCCGACTCTGATCATATTTAGACAAGGTCATACAAGACAGAGTGAGGATAGTAACCAATGATCCTAAGAGTGGCATTTACCAGGTTTGAACAATTATACAGCATTAAGTGGGGAAGAGGACCACTCAGCCAACTTCCAAAGTGACCACTGCAGCTGAGGGGATGGTCAAGTAGGGTCAGCAACATTGCAGGCAGAACTGTAAATTTCTTGTTAGAGATGCCCCCTGCCTTTACCTGGCCAGCTCTCCTCCCAGGCCAGCCAAGTAATGAAAGTCAACAGAGTGCCTTCCCCTAGGAGGTTCACACCTCCCTTAGGATATACCCCATGTGAAGAGATAGATAGGTCTTGGCCTCTGAATTTACAAGGCCTGAAGCCCACCAGATTATTATCAAGCCCCTTCTATCAGATTCTATTTGCCTCTTAATCAGAAAACTTCATTGTAGCTTAGACAGCACCTTTCTTAGCTCCTCTAATAATGACTCTGTCCTTTGTTCTAGGCCCTGTCTAGTGCACTTGGGCCTCATTCCTTTGTAATTATAACCTCTACTCTACCACCAATGGCTCTACTCCCAACATGTGTGTACAAAGCAGGATTATTTAAAATGCAAAGACTTGTCTTCCTTCTCACTGGATTGAGATTTTCCATTCAGGTACAAACAAATGATAACTAAAACTCAAGGCACCCTATCAAAAGTCGACAGTGTGACATCAAACTATCATTGCAGGGACCACATTGTTGTGTAGTGGGTTAAGCTACCACCTGCAATGCCAGAATCCCATGATATCCCTGATGAATCAGTGGAAAGATGGCCCAAATGCTTGGACACCTGCACCCACAGAGGAGACCTGGAAGAAGCTCCTGACTCAGCATTGACAGCCCAACATCAGTTGCAGCAGATGGAAGATGCTTTCAATCTCAATCCCAATCTCCATTTTTCAATCTCTCTCTCCCTAACTCTTTCCCTCCCTCCCTCCCTCTCCCTCTCTTCCCTCCCTCCCTCCCTCCCTTCTTTCCTCCTTCCCCCTAACTCTGCCTTTCAAACAAATAAATAAAATCAGCAGTTTCTTCTTGGTCTTCCAAATGGGTGGCAGGGGCCCAAAGACTTGTGTCATCTTCTGATGCTTTCGCAGACTCATTAGCAGGGCGCTGGATCAGAACTGGAGCAGCCAGGACTAGAAACGGCACCCATCTGGGATGCTGGTATTGCAGGTGTTATATCACCAGCTATGCCACAGTGCCAACCCATGAAAGTTAAATTTAAAAAAATCAAAAACAAAAACAAAATTAAAAAAATTCCTGTGTATATCAGTTTTGCTGCAAATACAGTGTTTTTTCAAATTTATTTTAAATCTTATTTAAATTGTTGTTTATTTTATTTTATTTTTTTTGACAGGCAGAGTTAGGCAGTGAGAGAGACAGAGAGAAAGGTCTTCCTTCCATTGGTTCACCCCCCAAATGGCCGCTGCAGCCGGCGCGCTGTGGCGATCCGAAGCCAGAAGCCAGGTGCTACCTCCTGGTCTCCCATGCGGGTGCAGGGCCCAAGCACTTGGGCCATCCTCCACTGCCCTCCCGGGCCACAGCAGAGAGCTGGAATGGAAGAGGAGCAACTGGTACAGAATCCGGTGCCCCGCCCTGGACTAGAACCCCGGGGTGCCAGCGCCACAGGTAGAGGATTAGCCAAGTGAGCAGTGGCGCTGGCTAAATCTTATTTAAATTGTTAAGAATTATGCACAACTGATTGTTAGTGATGTTGAACTTTTTTTTTTCACGTATTTGTTGCTAATTTGTATTTCTTCCTTTGAGAACTGTTTATTGGGATATTACCTCATCTCTGTCAAAATGGTTAAAAAACAGTAAGAAATGCTGGCAAGGATGTGGAAAAGAGGAGATACTTATAGACTGTCGGTGGAAATGTCAATTACTACAGCCACTGTAGAAAACACTACTGAGATTTCTTAAAAACCAGAAATAGATTTGCCATATGATCCAGCAATCCCACTACTGGGTATATGACATGAACACGTTTTACCAAAGAGATACCTGAACCATCATGTTTGTATCAGCACTGTTCACAATAATCAAAACATGGAATCAATTAAGGTGTCCATCATCAGGTGAATGGATACAGAAAATGTGATATATATTCACAATGGAATATTATTTGGCTATAAAAAACAATGAAATTCTACCATTTGCATAAAAAATGGGTGTCATTGGAGGACATATATGTGGGAGCTAAAATTTAAAAAAAAAAAAAAAACTAAAAGCAAAGTAAAAAATGAAAAAGAAATGCCTGTGTGGGGCAGGGGCTGTGACATAATGGGTTAATGCTCTGGCCTGAAGCACCGGCAACCCACATGGGTGCCAGTTCGAGATCCGGCTGCTCCACTTCTGATCCAGCTCTCTGTTATGGTCTAGAAAAACAGTGGAAGATGGCCCAAGTCCTTGGGCCCCCACCCCATGTGGGAGACCTGGAAGAAGTCCTTGGCCCCTGGCTTCAGATCTGTGCAGTTTCAGCCATTGTGGCCAGCTGGAGAGTGAACCATCGGATGGAAGACAACTCTCTCTCTCTCTCTTTCTCTGTCTCTCCTCTCTCTGTGTAACTCTGACTTTCAAATAAATAAATAAACCTTTTTTTAAAAAAAGAAATGCTTGTGTGTATCAATATTGTTGCAAATACAGTTTTGTCAACCTTTGTTTCATTCCTTTTTCAAATCAATAGTTAGAAATGGTCTACTACTATAGTTTTAATGATCTATGATTATTTTAAAATTTACTGTATATTAATTAAATAGTCATCTTTCCACTTATTATTGCTTATAGTCATTGCCTATATTCCTGCTACATTAGGGTCTTTTTGCTTTTTACTTGTTAAACCTCTTATTTGGTGAAGCATTAATCCCATGACAGCAATGAAATTTAAAATACGCTATATGAAAAACTAGAAAAAGAAAGAGAGAGAAAGAGAAAGAGAAGGAAGGAGGTAGAGTTAAGGTGGGAATATTATTATATTCTTAAAATTTTATTACAAACTATATTACATCTGTTAAAAAAATAACTAAAGGGGCTGGTGCTGTGGGATAGAAGGTTAAGCCACTACTTGCAGTTCAGGCATTCCACAGAGGCACCAGTTCAAGTACTAGCTGCTCTACTTCAGATCCAGCTCAATGTTAATGAGCCTGGGGAAGCATCAGAAGATGATCCAAGTCCTTGGGCCCTTGCCACCCATGTGGGAGATCAAGGGAGGTCCTTGTTTTGGCCATTAGGGGAATGAATCAGCATTTTGATGAGTCTCTCTCTTTGTCTCTCCCTCTCTTCCTCTCGTCCTCTCTCTGTATTTCTGCCTTTCAAATAAATAAATAAGTAGATCTTTAAAAAAAAAAAAAAAGAAAGCTAACTAACTGAAGAGACTAGCATTGAGGCATAGAGGATAAAGATACTGCCAGCCACCCCAGCATCCTATGTAGGTGCTGGTTCATGTCCCAGCTACTCCACTTCCAATCTGTTTCCCTCTAATGGGCTGGGAAAAGCAGCAAAAGATGGCCGGAGTGCTTGCACCTTTGCTACCCATGTAGGAGACCTGGAAGAAACTCTTGGCTCCTGGTTTCAGCCTGGCCCATTTCTGGTCATTGCAGCTATCTGAGGAGTAAGTCAGTGGATGAAAGCGCTCTCTCTCTCTCTCTCTCTCTCTGCTTCTTTTCTGTAAATCTGACTTTCAAATAAATAAATAAATAATCTTTTTTAAAAAAACTACCTGAAAATAAAAAGCTATATTAAAAAATAAAAGAATGATTTACTACTATACTTTTAATGATTTTCTATTTTAAAATTTACTTTAAATGAGTGAAGTTAAACATCTTTGCCTTTGATTATTGGTTATAACTGGTACCTATTTTTCTGCACAACTCTGGTTTGTAGTTTTTATTTGTTGAACTATTTATTCAGTCAACAACACATTTAGTCTTTGATTATAATTAAATTATAAATATTTTATCTCAAAAATTCTAAAATTAAGATGAAATACTGTTACCTTGATTATGTACTAAAATAATATCTCAAACCTCAACCTTCTTAAGATTTGTTTTTTAATAACTGTGTGGCTAGCCAGCGCCGTGGCTCACTAGGCTAATCCTCCACCTCTGGCACTGGTACTCCGGGTTCTAGTTCTGGTTGGGCGCTGGTTCTGACCCGGTTGCTCCGCTTCCAGTCCAGCTCTCTGCTGTGGCCCAGGAGGGCAGTGGAGGATGGCCCGAGTGCTTGGGCCCTGCACCCGTATGGGAGACCAGGAGGAAGCACCTGGCTCCTGGCTTCGGATTGGCACAGTTCGCCGGCTGTAACGGCCATTTGGGGGGTGAACCAACGGAAGGAAGACCTTTCTTTCAGTCTCTCTCTCTCACTGTCTAACTCTGCCTGTCAAATAAAAAATAACTGTGTGGCAAAATTAAAATAACTTTCACCATATATCAAACACAATAGTTGTCTCATGAAATGCCATGTGAGAAATTGCCTAAGAGCTGAACACATCACCTTTTTTTCCATGAAAAATCACGTTTCCTAAAAGGAATGAATAACTAAATACTCAGTTATCTTTCTGATTATTTTTTAAAATGAATGAAGTAAATCTTTTTTTTTTTTTTTTTCAGAAAAATGTACACTGGGGAAGACATTTGACCCTATGTTTAAAACACTGCTGTGGCATGCATCCAATACAACAGTGCCCGGGTTTGAGTCCTGGCTCTATTTCTGATTCCAAATCCTTACCATCGAGATAGCAGTTGATGGTTCAAGGAGTTGGAGTCCTGTTACCCTGTGGAAGCTTTGGATTGTGTTCCCAGCTCTGAGTTTGGCTTGGCCCAGCCACAGCCCTTGTGGGCATTTTTTGAAATGAACCAGCAGATGTCAATACTTTGTCCATCTCTATCCCTCTCTCTGTATGCTTGTCAAACAAATTTTAAAAAGAAAGAAAAATGAGCAACTGGCTATATTTGTTAGAAATGATAAAACTCAGGATGTTGGGGCCTGCGCTGTGGCACAATAGGTTAATCTTCCCCCTGTGGCCCCAGCATCCCATATAGGTGCTGAGTCTAGTCCCACCTGTTCCTCTTCCGATCCAGCTCTCTGTTATGGCCTGAAAAAGCAGTAGAAGATCACCCAAGCACTTGGGCCCCTGCATCCACGTGGGAGACCCTGAAGAAGTTCCTGGCTCCTGGCATCAGATTGGCCCAGCGCTGGCCATTGTGGCCATTTGGAGAGTGAACCAGCAGATAGAAAACATTTCTCTCTGTCTCTAACTCTGCTTATCAAATAAATAAATAAAATCTTTTTAAAAATTCAGTCTTTCAAAGAAAAAATAGGGAAACATGTTATTCTCTACCTTGAGATTAATTTCTTTATAATATTTGCCTAATGAGACTTTCCTAGTGAATGCTTTGATAATAGTAATCATGATTGATTTTTATTATATATTTAACACCACCACCACTTGGAATATGAGCATATACCAGGGAACTAATAGTTTCCAAATGTCTAGGGTCATGCAAGGATTAAAGGTCCTTTAAGATGTAAAATCCACTCATGAATTTAAAGTTTATTAACAATAATTGTACATATTTATGGGCTACTGTGTACCAATTTAATTACCAAAACAGGATAATCATAATCATCATTTCCCACTTGTCATTATTTTTTCAGTGGTGGCTTACAGCTTCTTCCTTATAGTTGATGCTATAATATAGACTAGGTTATTATGAACTATAGTCTCCTCACTATGCTATTTAATACTAGGAATGTATGCCTTTGATCTAACACTGATTTGGTACACATTATCCAAGTTCTCTCTATCCCATCATCCCTCCTAGTTTCTAGTAATCACCATTCTGTGCTCAGATTATTTGTTAAACTTCTACATATGAGTGAGAATATGCAGCATTTGTCTTTCTATGTCTGGCTTATTTTAACATGGTGTCTTCCAGTTCCACCCATTTTGTTGTAAATGATAATTTAATTTATGGTTATGGCTGAATTATATTCATGTGTGTGTAAGTATGTGTGTAAGTAGACATTACACATTTCCTTGCACATTCATCTGATGATGGACACATTGGTAGATAATTAATGATATTTTAATGTAGCAGAGTACTGAAATTCCATTCAGATTTCAAATGCTAAAAAAATTCAAGAATCTACCACTTGTCTAGTTTTCAAAAAATGTCAGGGAAGAACATCTATAATTTTCTGAACTAGTTTTTAAAGTACATCTTTAAGTACAGAATTCCTTCATGTAACTCAAAGAAAACAACCTGCTGCAGGAGGAATACATAATAGAATTCTGCTATCTTCCACTGGGTCAGATAGTTAATATATTTGCAAAAATGCAAAAGAGTACCTCTTTTCCAGATTTTTTAAAAAGATAACTATTTATTACATGCTGTTTACATTTACATGTATTTGCTAAATATTTTTATTTTAAAGGACTTATTAAATGTTATGTCTTAAAACTCAGAAATAAATTTGTAAATTGTTAATCTTATAAATAATGATAGATATGAAGGTATTTCAAAAATTCATTGAAAAAATAAAACTAAAATTTATGAATATAAACACCCTCAATAATAAAGAGGAATTATCTCAAAACAATAACTTTTCATGTTAAGAAGTTAGAAAAAAAAGAGAATACTGACTAACAACTAACAGAAGGGAGGGAACAGGAAATTAAAATTAGAGTTGCAATAAATAAAACAATGGAGAGAATCAAAAAAATGAAAAGTGAATTCTTGTGATAATCAATATAAACAAGCCTTAAAGTAGACTAAGAAGAAAAATGGAGAGCATAAAAACAGAAATTCAGAAGGAGAGTAGGAACATAACCACACTTTACAGAAACAAGAATCATGAGAGAACATGGAAAAATTATATAACTTAGATATATATGGAATGGAAAACTTTTCAGAAAATACAAATTACCAAACTGAGTCAAGATGAAATAAACAATCTTAACAGAATTCCAACAAATAAAATGCATTTAAGTGAAATAATTAATCAAAAAATTCCCAATGAGGAAAAGCTCAAGACTAATGACTTCCCTTATGAATGATTTAAAGGAAAAACAGCATCAATCCTTCCAGAAGAATTACTGATTCTGTTAAGTTAGAATTATTCTGATATCAAAGACTTAAAAGAAAATTAGAGATTATTTGAATGTGGAGGCAAAATGCTTAATATTAGCAAATGGAATTATTCAACATAAGAAAGTGTTTACACACCATGAAAAAGTCTAGTTTTCTAATAGCTTTTATTTATTTTCCTTTTATGTGAAAGGCAGAGAAACAGGGAAATAGAGATCGTCTACCTGCTGATTCACTCCCCCAAATATCTGCAGCAGCCAGGATAGAACTAGATTGAAGCCAAGAGCTCAGAACTCTAGCCAGGTCCACCATGTTGGTAGATAGGTCCCAAGAACTCGGGTCATCATTTGCTGTCTCCCAGAATGCAGATTAGCAGGGAGCTGAATCAGAAGTGAAATAATGAGGACTTCAAACAGTTACTCTATATGGGATGCAGTTGTTCCAAGTGGTAACTTAGCCACTCCACCAAACACCCACCTCAACAAGTGGAATTTATTCAAGAAATTTAAGCCTGGTCTAATAAAAGACTATCACTGTGATATGCACATAACTACAAAAAGATTAAAAAAAAAAAGATGATCATGTCAACTGATTGCTAAAATGCATCCACCACAGTTTAATGACCATTTCTTATAAGATGTTTTAAAACTAAGAATGGAAAAAAACTTCCTCAAAGTGATAAAGGGCATTTAGTAAATGTCATAGTTAAGACTTCTCAGTGGCAAAAGACTGAAACTTTCTCCATGTGATTGGGGGAAAGACAAGGATACCCATTTTCACCACTGGTATCCACCATTGACTAGAAGTTCTATCCAGAGTAATGAGACAAGAAAAAATAAACAGTAAAATCCAGTCAACTTGTAAATGAAGGAGTAAAATTATCTCTAGTTACATATGGCATGATGCTCTGTACTTACCAAAATAAAAGCTCCAAAGAATCTACAATAATATACTAGGGCTTATAAGGCAATTCACAAAGTAGATGATTATATTTAAACTCAAAAGTCAGTTGTGTTTCTATAGAGTAGCAATGATAAATCACAAAGGGGTATAAAGGTATCAACTATATGCACGGTAACACTCAAAAGAATAATAGTGAATGCAGAAGTAATTTATATATCTATGACCAACAGCAACCAGAAAGGGTGACAAAAGTATTTAGTGGGGGAAAAATAGCCTCTTTAATAAATCATGCTAGGTTAAATGGATGTCCACATGCAAGAAAATAGACTCCTTACCTCAAATCATACAAAAATTAATTCAAAGTAGATTATTGACCCAAACAGATAAGCTAAAATCTTAGATCTCTTTTTTAAAAAACACAGAATTCATTCTTCATGAGCCTGGAATTAGAAATATAAGTGCGCTCAAAAACATGAGAAACAAATAAAGAAAAAAATTAAGAATTTTTATGCATAAAGCAACACTATCACAAAGGGAAAATGACAACCTATATTACAGAAGAAACTATCTGAAAATCATAGATCTGATAAGAGATTAATATCCAGAACACATGGGCCAGTGTTGTGGCATAGCTGATTCACTTCCAATCCAGTTCCCTGCTAACGGTCTGGGAAAGCAATAGAGTATGACCCGAGTGTTTGGGCTCCTGTCATCCATGTGGGAGACCCAGAAGAATATCCTAGCTTCTGGCTATGGCTCTGCCCAGGCCTGACTGTTGCTGCCATTTGGAAAGTGAATCAACAGATAGATGAAAGATCTCTGTCTCTCCTTCCCCCATAAAATCTGATTTTCAAATAAATGAGTAAACATTTTAAAAATGCAAAGCAACAACAATAAAAACAGCTCTACTATAAAATGGAAAATAGGGGCTGGCACTGTGGCACAGCTGGTTAAGCCATGGACTGTAGTACCAGAATCCTATATGGGTGCTGATTTGAGTCCCGGATGCTCAACTTCCAATCCAGCTTCCTGCTAATGCACCTGGGAAAGCAGAGGATGATAAGCCCAAATTTTTAGACCCCTAACCCATGTGGGAGACGAGGAGGAAGCTTCTGGCTCCTGACTTCCGCCTGACCCAGCCCTGGTGGTTGCGGCCATTTGGGGAGTAAACCAGCAGATGGAAGATCTCTTCCTCTCTCTCTCCCTCAATCTCTTCTCTCTCTTTCTCTGTCTCTCTCTCTAGTCTTCTTCTGTCTACCTGTAACTCTGCTTTCAAATATAAATTTTAAAAATGGACAATAAACTGTTTTAGAAATTTATCCAGGCCGGCGCTGCAGCTCAATAGGCTAATCCTCCACCTGCAGCACCGGCACACCGGGTTCTAGTCCCGGTCGGGGCGCCGGATTCTGTCCCGGTTGCCCCTCTTCCAGGCCAGCTCTCTGCTGTGGCCCGGGAGTGCAGGGAAGGATGGCCCAAGTGCTTGGGCCCTGTACCCCATGGGAGACCAGGAGAAGCACCTGGTTCCTGGCTTCAGATTAGCGTGATGCGCCAGCCGCAGCGCGCTGGCCGCGGCGGCCATTGAAAAGTGAACCAACAGCAAAAAGGAAGACCTTTTTCTCCGTCTCTCTCTCACTGTCCACTCTGCCTGTCAAAAATAAAAAAATTAAAAAAAATTTAAAAATAAAAGAAATTTATCCAAAGAAGCTATTCAAATGGACAATAAACCAGAAAGGGGATTATTAACATCTCTAATCATCAGAGAAATATCAATTCAAACCAAATGAGATCCCATTTCACACTTCTTGAATGCCTACAATAAAATAATTGTAAAACAGCAAATGTTGGCAAGGATGTGGAGAAAATGGATCACATGTATTTTGATGCTGGAAATGTAAGACAATCCAGCACTGTGGAAAAAATTCCCCAAAAAATCAGGTATGAAGTTGTCATATGATCAAGCAATTCCATTCATAGATAGATAACCAGAAAGACTAAAAACAAGTATTCAAACACAGTTCCTCATCAAAAAGTGAAAGCAATTCAAATTTCCATCATTAGGTGGTTAAATTTACAAACTGTGAAAAAGCTATACAATGGAATATTGTGCAGTCATTAAAAAGAAATGAAGGTGCAGTGGGTTAATCCTCTGCCTGTGGCACCGGCATCCCATATGGGTGCCGGTTCTAGTCCCGGCTGCTCCTCTTCCAATCCAGCTTTCTGCTATAGAAGCAGTAGAAGATGGCCCAAGTCCTTGGGCCCCTGCACTACGTGGGAGACCTGGAAGAAATTCCTGGCACCGGATTGGTGCAGCTCTGGCTGTGCGGCCATTTGGAGAGTGAAACAGTGGAGGGAAGACCTTTCTCTCTGTCTCTTCCTCTCACTTTCTGTAACTTTACCTCTCTAATAAATAAATAAAATCTTTTTTAAAAAAATGAAATACTGACAGTTGTAAAATGTGGATTATTCCTAAAAAGTTATGCTAAGTGAAAGAAGTTAGACATCAAAGGTCACATATTGTTTGGTCCCTTTTACATTAAATATCCAGAATAGGCAAGTCTTTAGAGACTGAAAAAGCAGACTGGTGATTGTCAGGGGCTGAGAACAAGGGAATATAAGGAGTATTTGCTTAATGGGTCACAGATTTCTTTTTGGGGTATTTTAGATCTAGATAGAGGGAGTGATTTGACATGTTGGGCATGTTTTAAATGTACTCAATGGTCCAGAAGTATTTACTTTATTTTTTAAAAAAGATTTATTTATCTGTTTGAAAGAGCTACACACAGAGAGAAGGAGAGGCAGAGAAAGGGACTTCTTCCATCTGCTGGTTCATTCCCCAGATGGCTGCAACAGCCGAAGATGAGATCCAAAGGCCAGGAGCCAGGAGCTTCTTCTGGGTCTCCCATGTGGGTGCAGGCACCCTGCTGCTTGGGCCATCTTCTGCTGCTTCCCAGGCCATAGCAGAGAGCTGGATCAGAAGTGGAACAGCCGGGACATGAACAAGAGCCCATATGGGATGCTGACATTGCAGGTGGTGCCTTTACCTGCTACGTCACAGTGCCAGCCCCAAGTATTTACTTTAAAATGGATAACTTTGTAATGTGAATTTCATCTCAATGAGTTTTTATCAGTTATCAGCAGTATTGATTTGACATGAAGAAAGATGATGAATGTGATGGGGACTTAACTACTACTCCTGAGCACAGAGATATACCTCAAATGAAATAGTTAACATTGTCTCTCTAGTATTATGTAGTTATTGATGATGTCTCAGGAAAGCAAAGGATAAGCTACAAATATTGGGTCAAAGATTGTCTACAACTCATGCAAAAACCAAATTGTGATTCTCGGATTTAAACTGCAGTCTTCTATTTAAATAAGCATGTCTCCTAGCTCTGGCTTCCCTGGTTCCCCTTATTCTAGAGAATTCATTTAATTGGACTGTTGGATGAAGAGAAGTATGTGGTTAAATATTCTAAAGAAGTGAAGAAATACTAAAATTTCTCCAACTAAATTCTCATATTCTAGAACAAAGAAAGTGGCATATTATTTGGTTTAAAATATTTTAATTAGAGAGATGTTTGGCACAGGGGTTAAGACACAGCTTGTGACACTGACATCCCATAGTAGAATGTGTGGTTTGAGTCCTGACTGATTCTGATCCAGTTTCCTCTAATTCACAAAATGAGGGGCAGCAGATGATGACTGAATTACTTGGGCCCCTACAACCCTTGTGGAAGATGTGGATGGAGTTGCTGGCTCCTGGCTTCTGTCTGGTTTATCTCAGGCTGTTGTGGGAACTGGGGAGAATAAACCAGTGGATGGAAGATCTCTGTGACCCTCTGACTTTAAAAATTAAATAAATACAAGTTTAAATAGTTTAGTATAACGTGGTTTAGGAAAGAAAATTTGCTCATTTATTTTATCATGGGAATCTGAGGTCCTAAGAAAATATAACTTATGGAAAATTCATATGGGTTTTGTGTTTATGAATTTCAATTTCCCACTTCATCACTCCTTTCCTATCTGTCCTTGGTCCAGGTTTTTATACTTCTATCCTCAGCTGCAGCTGAACTCCTTCTTTGCTCTGCATTTACTTTACATCAAATAACTTCATTCATTTAAAAAATCAGGAGCAGAATAAAGCAGAGCTTATTTTTAACTTGTGTCACATTTTTGATCCACATTGTCCATGGCTAGAGTATATCTCCACCCATATTAAAAGCGTTGAGACACATGCAAGAGCCAAAACAACTTGGAAAAGGGATTCAACTTCTGTACCTTCTAGTTGTGTAACACTGGGCAATTTATTTTTAATATTTGAATGAGTACTGTGGAGTATGAATAAATTATAGTATCTATTTTATGTTAGTGGTATGAAGATAAATAAAATAGCACATGACAAGCACTTAGTATAACATCTGGCATGTTACCAGCAGGAATAAATAAATATGACTTATTAAAACACATTCCTTTCTGACTCCTGTAAAACTGAACACTTTATAATGTAAACTAAAATTATTATTTAACTGGACAAGAGAAGATGATGAGAAGAAGGGAACCCAATTTGATAAAATAGAAATGCAACTAGAAAGCAAAGAAGAAAATACGAATGCTCTTATTGTATTAATCCTAGAGAAAATGTTCTCAACAACAGAAACAGATCTCTTTAAAAACCAATGACAGTCCATGTAAACAGGGGCTCCTGGCTTCTGTGGGTGGGGCAGCTGTTAGAATCTGTCCTTTTTTCTTTGGCAGCCTGATATGCCTGGATAAATCTATATTCAAATATGTTCATCTGTGCTGTTCTTGGAAAATACAAGCAGAGGCATATTAGCTTATGCCTATTGATACAACATGTCCTATCTATTTAATTCAACAAAATAAAATCAACAATAGGAATCTTGTTTGATGTTGATGTTTACAAGTAATGTAAATCTCAAAATCAGTAAAACATTGTTTTCCTCATATTAAAGCATAATGGGGTGCTTTAATTGTTGCTTTGACATTTTAAGACACAGGTCATATGCTTAAATGACACCTTTGAAATTACAGCTGTCAAGAGATCCTTTCCAACATAACATAACATGACATTTTAACTACTACCAGAAGCTATTTTGATAGCTATTTTGATAGAGCATAATAGTAACTAGAATAAACTTGCTTTGGATTTATGCATAACAATGACAAATCAGCTGTCACTAGTTCAATGAAGTTCTTATTTTAGCAAAGCCTTCCAGAGAATGCTCTCTCTTTGTCTCTCAAACACCTGAATATTTTGAACACTTTTTTTTCAAAAGGTCGAATGATTATTATTATTTTTAAATATCGAATCTTAAACAGTTGAAACAGAATTCCTTACCTCAAAGTCATATTTGTAGGCAAATATCAAGCTTAAGGCCTGCATCCAATCCAGTCTGATACCAACAATGATTTAATCATGCCATCTACCATTCTATTTCCTTCTCAAATTAGCTGCCTAAATGATCCCAATCTTCTGGCCTTTCCTGTGTTAGTTAGAAAATTATTCTGCTTTCCCTTTGTTTCAGTCATGTGAGAAATAGCAACATATTTCTACATAATCTTTTGCACTAGAATTGTTTCACTTAAGCTTTTACCGGAATTTTCTTATAACTTTTTTTGTTTTAAAAGTTAACACTTTTTAACATTTTGACATATTTACTTCATATGCAGAAATTATATACATACACATATATACTATTTCTTCTTGAGAGATATTAATATCACAAAGTGATGGTTTATGATAATGATCATAATGTGGGAAAAATTATGATGGTTACACTAGATAATCATGCACATACTAAAGTGTGTGTTATTCACAGAGAGGTGTAATTCCTTAATTGTTGACTTCAACTTTTTGTTTGTTTTGGTCATTTTTCTGCATAGGGCTGCTTTTATCGATCTGGGATCCTCTACCTCCTTAGTTGTGTATCTTGGTCAAATGAAATAATTGAACATAGCTTCAAGAATCTACTTTCTATCTGATGAGAGTTGGATAACCATGAACAACACTGTGGCAATTTATCTTTGGAAATTATTTCCCAACATGGCTTCTGAACCTAGCTAAAATGCTTAATATCAGAGATACTTCTAGAGTGAAAATAAGGGCATCTGATGGAACCATTCCTATTAAATTCTTGTTCAACTAATGTCAAGCAGATCTCTGAAGGTTCACACATAAATGCTTGATTCTCTGATAAACCTGGAAAGAGCAGCCTGAGATACTCATCTAGATGGGTAGTTGCCAAAGGGAGCAAGAGTGAGAGGTAAAAAGGAAAACAAAATTCACGAACTTCACAATTTTGTCCTTTGTCAGCCACCATAGTAAATGAGCATGATGAGTCTGTCTTGGCATTGATTGATTGCAGACACAGTCAAACATACAGGCTACTGTTGCTGAAAGATTGTGGAGTATACACAGGCCACAGGTAATAACGTCAAAGTGGGAGATGAATTGTAGAGCTTGAGGATTGTTCTTTACAAATACATTTTCACTCATAAAATATACACTTCTCTTTTGAAAGCAGATCAAAATCAGTAAATGTATTCTACATGAAATGTTTTCCAGAGCCTGGTCATTCTCATATTAAATGTCAAAATTAGACTAAAATAAATGCATAGCTACATTAGTTGGTTTGCACAACTTCAAGCATGAATGTACTCCCATATATTTCTAAAGAATTATTATTGATCTTATAGTTAATATATTCTGAAAATAAATGTTGGTTTCTTTTTTTTCCTTTAAACAAATCCAATAATCTAAAGATATGTAGGGCTTGATCAATGCATCCACATCTGCCTTTTAATTAAAAAAAAAAAGTGGAAGGAATAGTAGGTTCTTTTCAGAAATAATTACTTAATAAGGGAAATACTTTCAAAAATAATTAGAATTTATCCTCACAAGGTAAGGAAGATCCTGAGAATCTTGGAAATTAAGGCACCTGTGTCAAATTACTTCTGTAATAAAATTTGCAATCAAACTAAAATTACAATGAACATAAGGTTCTCTGGTTATAAGCTTGCATTCCTTAGCACTCCTGCAAACTACGTTGCTATTTTGAGCAAAAGTGTTTCTAAATCACTTCCTAGACTAGATAACTTTTGTTTGCCTTCCTCTTCAAAAATTGAAAAACACTATATGTGTGTGTGTGAGTGTGTGTGTGTGTGTGTGTGGCATAAAAGGCTTACTGAAAGAGCACAATGGATTTAAATTGTTGCTATCTGTCACTAAAAAAAGCCAGTATGATTGCTGTTGCTATTATTACATTAGTTCATAGGCAAAGGACTTATAATAAACTTCAAGAGAGCACATTCTAGCAAACTAAAGGTGCCTTTTTATAAAGGAAACACTTGACAAAGGAGGTAAGTGATTTTCCTAAAGTTAGGTAGTTATAAAAGCCTTATGAATTTCTGATCTTCATCCTTATTGGAAGAAGTGTCAGCCCTGTGTCCTAAAATGTCCAATATTTTATTTCTTAATTTCAAAATCAGATTTTCTTCCTGACATGGATTACTTTTCCTGGTTGAAAATTTCTGCCAATCTTAGTGGTTTTGCTTAGAAAGCTCGGACTTGGGGATGTCTTATTGAACAAGGGGGGATTTGAAAGGAAGTGTCCTAATACTTTATTTCCAGACAGACGTTTTTCCTTATGAATTTTCCCTCACACAGTGGAGGCGCTCTCAGCCTAATGGTTAGAAAAGGAAGGCTTGGTGCAATCAATTAGTACCTAAATAAAGTATGTACAGTCACACACATGTGCTAGATCAACGTGTACACTAGGGGCTGGCACTGTGGCTTAGTGAGTAAAGTTGCCACCTGCCACACCAGCTTCCCATATGGGCAACAGTTCATGTCCCAGCTTTTCCATTGCTGATCCAACTGCCTTTAACAACCTGGGAGAGCAGCAGAAGATGGTCCAAGTACTTGGGCCCCTGCGACTCATTTGGGAGATGAAACTCCTGGCTTTGACCCGACCCAGCCATGGTCATTGTGGCCATTTGGAGAGTGAACCAGCAGATAGAAGATCAAGATCTCTTTCTCTCTCTCTCTCTTTCTCTCTCTCCCACTTTCAAATAATTAAATAAATCTTTTTAAAAAGTGTATCTGGTTGTTACAGCCATATTGGGAGTGAATCAGCAATGGCAGAATTCTCTCTCTGCCTCTCCTTCTCTCTTAGTACAACTTTGACTTTCAATTAAATAAATCTTAAAAAAGGGGAAGATATTTCTTATCCATAGAAGAAAAAGGTATGCAAACTCATGTTGCTTCATTTTTCCCTGTCCAATGAGGGAAGTAAGACTAGGTAACTTCTAAGAGTGCTTCCCCACTTATGATTCAAGTCTTGGCTACAAAACACTAGAGTTCTTGTCTTTTCTGTTACTCTGATAGTTTGGTTTGAATCCACAATAAGGCCGTGTAGAGAGAATGATATTAAGCTTCATCACAACTCAAGAGAAGTCCTAATCACTATCACTACACCTACCTTTTCTGTCAAATTTATGTAATCCTCCCAGCCCTTGGTGGCACTGAATTTACAAAGAAGGTGGAAAACACAGGTGTCTGCTTCTTAAACTAACAACTTTTCTATTCCAGCACAATGACTTTATTTCTTATTTTAATCTCTCCCTTTCAAAAACAACAGTGAAATCCAAAGACATTTAAACATGTGATATGTGAAGTGTAAATCTAAACAATAATTGCCAATTCCATGAGTGATCAATCCCATAGGATGTTAAGCATTTGGACTGAGAGTATGTGAGTTTTCTGATTTGTGAGTTTGTATAATTGGAAGAGGGTTGGATATAAAAGATATAAAACAGCAGAAATGTAAGGCCAACCATCACAGTAACTAGAATGTCAAGGAATGAATGAACAAATGAGAAAACAATTAAACTACAATTCATCTCCTCTTATATATAATTTTATGACTACATGTTGTGGTATTTAAAGTATTTGAGGAAGCTGACATGTGGTATGTGTGTGCTTTATAACCTTATTCAACTAAGCTCTCTCTTCTTAATTAATTGCTACATCCTCCTTTGATCCTAATCCTTTAATAAGACAAATTAAAGATTGTATTCAATCCCTTTCCATTTATTATTAACTTGAAATTGAAGTCACAGACACTTGACACATTCTTTGGGGAAATACTCGGTCTGTAACACAGTGTTTGCACAGCGTCTGGTAATCAATAAGAATAATCAGAATAACAGCAGCAATGCTAGGCGCTACACTAAACACCTGCAGTGTATTATTGCTCTTATATTATACCTATAACACAAATAGCATGAGAAATTATGTTAATCTACCAAGTTCCAAAATTAGTGAATTGAAAAGCCAGAACTTAAATGAAAGGGTTTGTTGCTAAAATTCCTGCTTTAATAAATGAACAAGTGCATGACAAAAGGTACAGAACTCTGCTGTGGCTTTATACTGGAAGAAGATGGACAGAGTTGTGTAGGGGGTATTTAATTTAGTGAGTGACAAACTATATGCTTTTTGTTGTGTCAAACTCTTAAGGACCCCAAAGTATCACTAAATGAGTAACAAGGAATTAGAGCAAGTGAGTCACTAAAACAAGGACACTAGAATCAAGATTGAAGAAAGGAGTTCAAGAGAAATATATAGGCACTATATACAAATCCTTTCTGCCTGGCAAAACCAAGTCATTCGTTTTTTCTAATTATTCTAAATTCATACATCAAGTGAAACATTATGCTGAACATAAGGGCATCTATTGCAACAAAGATCCGTGGCATCCCGTAGCACCTTGGAGCCATCACATTGCTCAATTATATTGTGCTATACATGCACAAATGGTGCAGTTAAGAGAAGGTTCCTGAAGTCAATGTGAATAAACCA
This sequence comes from Lepus europaeus, assembly GCF_033115175.1. Classification (NCBI taxonomy): domain Eukaryota; kingdom Metazoa; phylum Chordata; class Mammalia; order Lagomorpha; family Leporidae; genus Lepus; species Lepus europaeus. Next base: position 70,676,347 of record NC_084827.1, read on the forward strand.
GCTCTTCCCAAGAAATGTTCCTTCTCCCTCCCCACACCCTTCTTTCTTTCCTTTCCTCTTCTCTTTTCTTTCTCTCCTCTTTCCTCCCTCTTGGTTCTCTTAATTTCTTTCTTAATCCCTTCAAATGTTAAATAACAATCACAAGCCATATTTTTGGCAATATATTTTTACTTATTTATTTATTTAGTTAGTTTTGACAGGCAGAGTGGAGAGTGAGAGAGAGAGAGACAGAGAGAAAGGTCCTCCTTTTCTGTTGGTTCACCCCTCAATGGCTGCTGCAGCCAGCGTGTTGTGACCAGGGCAACAGCACAATGCGCGGATCCTCCGAAGCCAGGAGCCAGGTGCTTCCTCCTGGTCTCCCATGCGGGTGCAGAGCCCAAGCACTTGGGCCATCCTCCACTGCACTCCTGGGCCACACCAGAGAACTGGACTGGAAGAGGAGCAACTGGGACAGAATCCGGTGCCCGACCAGGACTAGAACCCAGGGTGCCGGCGCCGCAGGTGGAGGATTAGCCTATTGAGCCGCAGCACAGGCTATATTTTTTATTTTTAATAATGTAAAAAGAAAGATTTCCTAGGTACAGTTCTAAGAAGATAACCATACTTCCCTCTCTCAATTTATCCCTTACTCAATCCCCCTCCTTCCTTTTTTCCTTCAATTTTTGCAAAGACATAGTTTCAGTCCACTGTATAGTCACAGGCTTCATTAATCACTAACCAGACTATTCAACAAGTAAAAAGTAGGAAGACCACAGTACCACAGGAGTATAAACAAGGGCTAAAATCAGCAATTATATCACTAGATGTCCATTTCATTCCTATACAGTCTTTTAATATTCTATATTAAATGCCACATATCAAAGAAAACATAAGGTATTTGTCTTTTTGGGACTTGCTTATTTCACTAAGAAAAAAAGTTTATAGTTGAAATTTATATATTTCAAAGCCAATATTTTAACCAAGATGAGATATTTCACAAAGTATCACGTTGAAATGATTGATAATGACTATAGGTATAATTAGTCACTAATTATTTGATTAAATGACTGAAAAAGAGTCACTGTTAATTACATTTTGTACATTGGCAAATAAGTTCACTGCATTTGAACGTTCTTAAAATACAAAAGATGGGTCACCAACTGAAGTTTAAGTAAAAACCACTCAGTTGATTTTTGGACAAAATGACCATTTTCCATCATTCTGACTCATGTATGTATGGGTGTCAGGTCTTTGAGGAAAAAAGCTGGGTGTGCCAAATTCATTTGTTTCTAGAAGACAATCTAAGAAGTTTAAAAGGTAAGCCCCTTATCTCTGCCTTCTTTATTATCAACAACTATAGAGTGTAAAAGTCATGGAAAATAGTTTAGAATACTACTGACTGACTGGTTAATTTATGTATCAGAGTGAAACTCTTTCATCTGAAGAATACAGTCTGAAGATCATCACCAGAGCAATTTGGAGAGTTTCTTTACACAGAAGGAAAATTCAGAGTGTAAAAAATTCAGGAAAAAAAACTTCAGATTCTCAATTGAGCTGATCTTTTCTCTCTACTCCTCCCTTTACATTTCCATACAACATAATAGTCATCTACCATCTATGTATGAGAACTTCCAGATCCACTCTGCCCTCATTAAATCACAATAAAACTCAAATGCCCCCATGCAGTTATCAAACTGACAAACATAAGAAGTCTCTAAGCAGCAATGGAGACAAAAAATCTCCTTGGCATTTTCGTTTATGTATTTTACTTTTTTTCACCTCCTCCAGAAGTCGGCATGATATTTTGAACTGCAGAACTACTGTGCCATTTGCAAAATGTCTGATACAGCTTTTTTATTTTTAAAGAATTCCAACTAAAGCTAATGTACGCTGAGATCCCATATATTGCTACCCTCTTAAGGCATTTGAATGTGCAATTATCATCCACAATACCATAATAAGAGAGGAATAAAGACAGATTACCTGGGGTTAAGAGGATGACTGACATAGTGATGAGTGAGCATACAACTAAAATCACCAGCAGGGCAATAGCAATTCCCTTCCAGTTTCTCTGTGGAGGGCTGTTACTTCCCAGTTCCTACCAAGACAGAAAAAAAAATCCATAATTATACATGCTCCAAGAGAAACATATTCATAACGGAATGATTCAGCACATGGCACAATCACAGTGTGAAAGCTGATTAGAGTTTGTTCCTCTTTGGTAGCTCATTTAATTATTCAAAGGTGCATATTTTATAAATGACTACCTTTTGGGGGGCAATCTTATTTCTCTATGAGATAAAGCAGTAGAGCTTTATGACTGCCATCCAAAATGTAGACAGGGTTAAATGCCTTGACTGAAAATACCAGGATTATTGCCAACATACTCTGCAAAATAATTATGGGAAAAAAAGTGCATCTGTTCGCATATGTTCTTGTCACAATGGAGCCTCCAATAAATATTTGAACACAGATTTGCTTGAATCACGTAAAACTACTTCTGTAACTGGTCAGGGGAAAAGAACAGAATTGGGAAATTCATTCAGAATTCCCCTTACTGCAGATCACTGCATATTTGTCCACATAGTGGGACCTTTTTAGACAGTTTCCTCACCAGTCATAAAAGCAATAAAATATCCACCAATGGTTCACAATATTCTCTCACTGGGCAATATGCATGATACTGGCAAGGAGATGAAAGTGAAGGAGCAAGAGAAACTTGGACATCTCTCACAATGCCTATATTGAAACTAGTCTTTTTTTTTTTCACATTTTCTGTGCTCTAGTCAGTCAACTCAAAATGTGTGAGCATCATACAAGAGCCACAGAACACACCAGATTGAAATGTATGCCAGTTTTTCTTTGCAATAAAGTTTATAAAATACACCCCTCATTTCTTTCTTCCAATCCCATTACTCAACCTCTTTCCTTCCTTTCCCAATACAATCTTTATTCAGAAAAAGCTTACTTCAAGAATAATGAAGCAAAATATGAAGGTGTCTATACACTAGGTATGCAAAATCACCCTAGTATAATTGTTTTAAACAGAATTAAACAGAATAACAATTGTTTAGTTAATTATAAATGGGTTCCTGTGACTCACAGATTAAAACATTAATTTTCTCCCTGATTTTGGCATTGAATTCGGCCATAAATGCATTCGAGTTTTAAATATCAAGGCTCTAAGTAAATGGAACCCAAAATGCACAGAGGGTGCTTTGTTGCTTTTCCCATTTGCCTTCTCCAGACAGCTGCATGTGTCATTTTGATGACCCAAATGCAGCAGAAGTCAATTCCAATCAGTTTTTTTAAATTAGTCTCTCTACACCCCCTCCAATAATTCTTGTTATCTGACACTTGCTCTTGTACTTTAGTTAGAATTTCCATCCCTATTTGCCACATAAATCAAGACAGTGCTCTTCCAAATGATTAATTTAGAGAAGCAACATCATCAAGATGAGCAAAAGTTGCCCCAGTACCTTTTCCAAATGTAGTGTTCCTGCAAGGTTCTTGGTGAATTCCTTCACGGAATGTGTGTGCTGTGGTGAACAGGGATTTCCTATAATTATACCCTACTTCAAGGCTCCTCCGAAGCCAGAGCCACAGAAGTAGGCAGGCCACAGCTAAAATCAAAGCCTTCAATAGTTCTGAACGTTGTGGAACACTGAACTCGAGAACGAAGAGAGTGAAAGGAAAGTCAGTAACCACCCGCAAGTGGATGCCTATGTCGAGGATCATAAACACGTTCATATCTGGAACCTGGAAGGGTCATGAGCAGCCATTATACTTCTTAGTGCACAGGAAAGGAAATGGAACATGGATTCAGAAATTTTAGCTTTTGATTTAGTAAAAGAATCCAGGATAAATTTTGAATTCAAATTGACTGACTGCGATCTGCATTCAGGGTCACTTTAAAGGTAAACTTTGAGAAAAATGACTTCAGATTGTTGCTCACTGTTTGAGCATGATAGGACCATGTAATGTTTACCAACATTCTCTAACACAGAATGACAACTTAGGTGTCTTTCTATGCGCCTAGTATTGTACTGGGTGTTACGTTTGTAATAACACATAATCCCCCTGATATTCAGGTGAGATGACTAAAATTTTGACATATTTGCACAAGACAAAAAATGCAATTTAGAGAAATAAGTGGCAAATTCATATATTGTCAATAAGTAAGAGACTTGGGGTCCAGTTTGACTAAGTTTCATATTAACCATTTTAATATGCCACTTTTAAAGATAAACACTTATACAACAAGTGAATTAAGGAATCAAAATCAGTGTATTACTTGGACTCATATCTAATATAATTGTACATTAACGTTATTTTTCTGTTCATAAAGCACATAAGAACGTGAGACTCCTCTAAGATGATTCAACAGGGGTTGACATTGTGGCATAGCAGGTAAATCTGCCATCTATGATGCTGTCATCCCATATGGGCACTGGCTAGTGTCCCATGTACTTCATTTCCAATTCAGCTCTGTGTTAATGGCCTAGAAAAGCAGCTGAAGATCACCTGAGGGTTTGGGCTCCTGACACCCATGTTGGAAACTCAAAGAAACCCCTGGCTCCTGGCTTCATTCTGGCTCAACCCTAGCCATGGCAGCCATCTGAGGAGTAAACCAGACAATCTCTCTTATAACTGCGACTTTCAAAAGATTAATTAATCTTTAAATAAGTAAATAATAAATAAATAAATAAAGACTCAACAATGCCCACAGCATCTAAAAAACCCTGTTTAGGGAGTACTAACTTAACGAACTCCTTTGACTGATAACACTCGCCATTCGATCTACCTTACATTCTCTTCAATAATAATATCCCCAAAGCGTGGTTTTGCTTATGCCACCTTATAGTCCAAAGTCCTTTAATTTCCCTTCACTACCTAAAGAATAAAATAAAAGTGCATGGGTCTAGAAAAATAAAAATACCTGTTTATATTCAAGCTCCAGTCTCCTCACCCAGCATGATGTTCTTTAGAGAAAAAGCCTTGTATCACATACAATGAAGATCATTTCTCAAGTTCCCTCAGGTACTTCAACACTGACCTCACCATTTCCTTCCTAATTCGTCCTTCAACCCCTTCCATACACATCCCATTTTTCTTCATCTTATTTTTGCTGTTGTTATTATTGTTGTTGTTAATATTTATTGTATTTAGAGGCCGGCACAGTGGCGTGGCGGATATAGCTACTGCCTGCAGTGCCAGCATCCCACATGGGTGCGGGCTCAAGTCCACTCCAGCACTCTCCTGCAGCCTGAGAAAGCAGTAGAAGATGGCCCAACTCCTTGGGCCTCTGCACCTCTGTAGGATACCTGGAAGAAGCTCCAGGCTCCTGGTTTTGGATTGGTCCAGCTCCACCATTATGACCATTTGGGGAGTGAATCAGCAGATGGAAGATCTCTCTCTCTCTCTGGCTCTTTGTCTCTGTTACTCTGCCTTTCAAATAAATAATTAAATCGTTAAAAAAAAAGAGATTTATTGTATTTGTTGAGAGGCAGAGTTAGAGACAGAGAGAGAGAGAGACAGATCCTCCATTCTCTGGTTCACTTCCCCAGTGGCCGCAACAGCTGGGGCTGGGCCAGGCCAAAGCAAAGAGCTTCATCTGGGTCTCTCACATAAGTTCAGGGACCCAAACACTTGGGCCATATCATTGTTTTCTCAGACACAGTAGCAGGGAGCTGGATTAGAAATGGGGCATCCAGGAGTTGAGCTAGAATCCATAAGGCATGCCAACTTTGCAGGTGGCGGCTTAATACATTATACCACAATGCCTGCCCTATACATCCAGTTCTTGACACTGTCAGTCATTCAACATCCTGCTCAAATGTATCCCTCTTGAAAGTTTGCTACAGTATTCAATTAAAAAACCCAAAATACATTGTACCAACAGGTTTTAATCCAATTCTGCTATTTAATAGTTATTTGATTATAAACATGTTAAAATTTTTCTGAATCTCATTTGTTAAAAAATTCAAATAATTGGAATAATATTGATGATTAATTTTTAAATATTACAAGGATTAAGATGATATAACTCAAACAGAACCCTTATCTAAGTATAAAATAAGGAAGTTCACACTAAGTAAACTGCCTATGATGTTTCCTTTCAAAATATGTGGAAATACATGTCCACTTTAGGTCATCATATTAGTCTCCTTTCTAATGTTCCTTCCTCAGAGAAACCTTGCCTGACCATCCTCTCTAAAATAAATATGGGGCTTTACAGCAAATCCAAGGAAAAAAAGACAATGAGGTATTGAAATTATGTCTCTAGATGGGATGAATTTTAATAAAAGATTTTTTTCAACCATATTTTACTTTTTGTGAAGTGCTAGGAAGTTTCCTTAAAAAAACCTTTATTCCTGCTTGAAAAGTCAACTTTGTTTTTTAGGCTTAGAATATTAACTTTTTTTCATATTGATTCTCAGTACACCCACTCATTCAAAACCTGAATTCTTCACTTTAACCTTCTGATATGCTTAGCTCTTCACAAACAAAGACACTCCATGTTTTGTGAAATAAAACCAGTGAAATTCCTCAAAGTGGAAATACAGGATTTCAAAACTGAAATCTAGGGATTAGCTAATTCCCTTTATATAATCCTACTTATCGTTGAAGAGCATGTACAGAAATATTTTAGGGTTCTGAATACTGCACTACATGCAATTGGGAATACAAATGAAAATAAGATATATCACCAGTTAGCATAAAGTGTAATGAAGGATTTGCTAATGACCAATATAATATTACATAAATAAGATAAAGTACAAAATATAAAAATTTGCTAGGAAAAATGAGTATTAGTTATTAGTTTCACTATGTTGCTATAAGATATTCATTTTACACATTTAATCAATATTTCATTAAAAAGGGTGCTGTAGGGGCAAGCATTGTCACATAGTAGGCTAAGCCTCTGCTGTGGTGCCACCATCCCATGGGTGCTGTTTGGAGTCCCAGTTGCTCCTCTCTCCATCCAGCTCTCTGCTGTGGCCTGGGAAAGCAGTGATAAATGGAGCAAATGCTTGGGACCCTGTACCCACAAGGGGAACTGGAGGGAGCTCCTGGCTCCTAGATTTGAATTGGCCTACCTCCAGCCACTGCGGCTCTTTGGGGAGTAAGCCAGCAGATGGAAGACCTCTCTATCTCTCCCTCTCTGTCTGTAACTCTACTCAAATAAATAAACAATTCTTTTTTTAAAAAAGGTGCTATAAATGGTGGAATTAGCTAGCTATACAAAATCTGGAGTGAAAGAGCAGTTTTTTAATTTAATTTTTTTAAACTTTTATTTAATAAATATAAATTTCCAAAGTACAGCTTATGGATTACAATGGCTTCCCCCCCCATAACTTCACTCCCACCCGCAACCCTCCCCTTTCCCGCTCCCTCTCCCCTTCCATTTGCATCAAGCTTCATTCTCAATTCTCTTTATATACAGAAAATCAGTTTAGTATATATAAAGTAAAGATTTCAACAGTTTGCACCCACATAGTAACACAAAGTAAAAAATACTGTTGGAGTACTAGTTATAGCATTAAATCACAATGTACAGCACATTAAGGACAGAGATCCTACATGATATTTTTTTAAAAATTGATTAATTTTCTATGTAATATCCAATTTAAAACCAAGTTTTTTTTTTCATTTTCAATTATTTTTATATACGGAAGATCGATTCAGTATATACTAAGTAAGGATTTCATCAGTGTGCACCCACACAGAAACACAAAGTGTAAAAATACTGTTTCAGTACTGGTTATAGCATTACTTCACATTGGACAACACATTAAGGACAGATCCTACATGAGACGAAAGTACACAGTGACTCCTGTTGTTGATTTAACAATTTGACACTCTTGTTTGTGGCGTCAGTAATCTCCCTAGGCTCTAGCCATGAGTTGCCGAGGCTATGGAAGCCTTTAGTGTTTGCCGACTTCGATCTTATTCCGACAGGGTCATAGTCAAAGTGGAAGTTCTCGAAAGAGCAGTTTTTTAAGTGAACAGGTATATAAAAATACATGCTTAGATATCTGGAAGTCTCAACAAAGTATGCATTTTTCCCCTTCAAGCAAAAATAATTGACAAAATTTATGAATGAGAACAGATCAATAAAAATAGAAAAATCTGAGAACGTTTTCAAGAAGCTCCCAAAAGTTAAAGGCCAAAGATTTTTTTCTCCAATAAGTAAATAATTTCTATGCTATCTGATAAATTTTATAACATTTTGAAAAAAGTAAAAAATTAAAATTTTGTTAATATTTTCTTGATACTATATCTGAAAAGATGCTACAAAAATTTTAAAATCAATTACATAATTAAATGCAAATACAAACTTAAGTAAATTAAATGTAGGACTTGTATATTGGCTACTATTAGGAGATACAGTCATAGTTAAGACTATCAATGAAGAACACATAAAATCATAGGGAATATGTGTCATATGTAATTTTCAGTTAATACTCATAGTACCTACACTTTTTAGAATTGATCATGATTCAAAATTTCATTATTTATCTTGCCTCATTGGTAAGTACATGCTTGTAGATGATTACAAGTTACACATTTTTCAAAATTATATTCATTTTAGGGTTGTGCTATTGATCTATATAAAGCATTGTGAATCAGTGATATTGGAAGAAATAGCAGCATGGACCTTACCTGCAAATTTGCTAGAAAAGCAGAGTGTCTTTTGTTGCAGTTTGCCTTACTTTGTTGTTGTTATTTTACTTTGATTGGTTTTACTTGTTTACCATTAATTTATTTATAAATGACATAGCAATTACATCCATTGAATTTTGGTACATATAACTCCCAAATAATTATGATTGTCTGGAACACACACTTAGATGTATTACCTTCAAATTAAAAACAAAACAAAGATGCCAGCTATCCTCAGTATATTATACAGTATTAGTTTATATTTCAAGTGTCATGTTTTAGAGATCTTGGGAGAGGTTATATATATGTAATTCTGGAAACATTTAGGATCAATAGACAAACCATATCATCATTCAAAGAAAAAATAATTTAATCCATGACATCACTGAAGAAGACTGATGACTAAAGCAGAAACAATAGACAACATCATAGACATCTCAATCTGTCCAGCTTATAAAAGACTGCTTAAAAAGTTAAAACGGAACAAGCTTTCTACTCAAGATTGGGAAAACTATTTCACACAGATCACAGGCAGACACTAAGCAAGCTTCCAGTGGACATTTTAAACAAATCGGATTAAGATCCTGGAGCATTAATTGAAGGAATGTAACAGGACAAGGAACATTGTAAGTACAATTCTTAAGCCAAAGCACCATCAAGGCAACAGCTAACAAGAGGTTGAAGTGGTCCAGTCAACCAAAGGAGGGCCCGTCAAGAGCAAATGCCATGGTAACAAGTTTTTAGAGGTGCTCAAGGCATTTTGTTTGTTGACTTTTTGGAGCACCAAAGAACAGTAACATCTGTTTATTGTGAGGATATTTTGAGAAAGTTAGCTCTTTATTATAGAGTCAGTCTGTCTCTACCACAGCAATGCTCCTGCTCACTCCTCTCTTCAAACAAGGGACGTTTTGTAAAGGATGTGGTGGGAAATAATTAGGCATCCACCCTCAGTTCTGATATAGCTCCTTTTAACTTTTTGTCTTCTAGTCATAAAAAAAAAATCTTTGATGGGTACTCACTCTTCTTCAGTTAGTACTGTAAAAAATAGAGTGAGAGGGAAGGGGATGGACAAAGGGGAGAGGGGAGGGAGAGAGAAAGAGAGAGAGAGGGCATGGTTAAATTTCCAGGGTGCTCAATTCTTTAGAGTTGGATGAAATGGCTGGTACAATAACTTAAAAATATGTCTTGAATTTTATGGAGCTTATTTTGAAAAATAAAGCTCATCTTTGTTAATTTTTTTTTCAGTCACACTTTTCCACAACTCCTTATAGCCCCTTTGTATGTGTACACACAGACACACACACACACAAACACATCTTGTTCAGCTTTAAAAATTGAGAAAGTTTTGACAGTCACTACAATATGGAAGAACCATAAACCCATTTTTCTAGGAGAAATAAGAGAGTCACAAAAAATTAATCGTAATAAAGATTAAGAGGGAGTAGGAGGTGGGAAGGGAGTGGTGGTGAGAGGGTCAGTATGGGAGGAAGAACCACTATATTCCTAAAGCTGCACCTATGAAAATTGTATTCATTAAATAAAAACTTTTAAAAAATATGCATTTTTCAAAAAAGGAAAGAGTCAAAAATTTTATTTCACACAGATGAGGTATCCAGCAAAGCCCAATAAACAGACACACAGTGCAGTATTACTGTTCTGGGTCTGAGAGGAAGAGAAAATGAGGGTTTTTTAATAGGTGTTTCAGTTGGAGAAGATGACAAAAGTTCCAAAGAAAGGTGAGGTGATGACAACACAGCATGACATACTAACTTCCATGGAGCTGTACATTTTGAGATGATTAAAATGTTAAATTTGAGGCTGTAAGTATATAGAGAGGTGTATATATATATATATATATATATATATATATATATATATATACATATATATATATGTATATATAGATACAAAACATTAAAATATAAAATAGCTACATTCATGGGTGGGCATTTGTTACAGTGGTTAAGACACTGCTAGAGACATTGACATTCCATAGTGGAGTTCTTGGGTTCGAGCCCCAGCTCAGCTTCCAATTCCAGCTTCCTGCTAATGTGCACTGGAGAGGAGCAACGTTGACAGCTCAAGTACTGGGGTCCCTGCCATGCATCTGGATCCTAAAAGTGGGTTCTAGGCTCCTGGCTTTTACTTGGCCTAACTCTAATAGTTGTTGGCATTTTGGGAGTGACCCAGTAGATGGAAGATTGCAGCCTCTGTCTGATTTCCAAATAAATAACAAATTTAGAAAATTTAAAAATAGCAGTATTGGGAGCCCATATTATGGGGTAGTTGGATAAGCTGCCACCTTCAGCACCAGCATCCCATATCTAAGCACTGGTTCTAGTACCAGCTGCTCTGCTTCCAATCCAGCACCCTGATAATGTTCCTTGGAGAGCTGTAGACGATAGCCCAAGTGATAGGTTCCCTGCCAGAGACATGGGAAGCCTAGATGGAGTTCCAGGTGTCTGGCTTTGGCCATTGCAGCCATCTGGGGCTTAATCCAGCATTTGGAAAGTTCTTTTCTTTCTCTGTCTCTCCTTTTCTCTCTGTCACTCTGGCTTTCAATAAAATGAAATAAATCTTTAAAAAAAGACTTCACTTTGTGTTGCTATATGGGGGCAAACTGTTGAAATCTTTAACTAATATATACTAAACTGATCTTCTGTATATAAAGAGAATTGAAAATGAATCTTGATGTGATTGGAAGGAGAGAGGGAGTGGGAAAGGGGAGGGTTGCGGGTGGGAGGGAAGTTGTGGGAGGGGGGAAGCCATTGTAACCCATAAGCTGTACTTTGGAAATTTATATTCATTAAATAAAAGTTTTAAAAAAAAGACTTGCAACATTCACAACAGCAAAAATATATTAATTGACTTAAGAAAGCTCTGGTGTCCAAAAAGAGAAAACCATGAGACTTTACTGGGGAATTTTAAAAACCACACAGAATATAATCAAATTGATATTAAATAGTTCCAATTCCAACAGGGCAAATATGTTCAATCTTCTTATATTAGTCTAAATTTTAAAAGAACTTATGATGGAAAATTCTAACCAAAATAGTTTTTTCTAAACAAAATGATTTTAAATTCACAATTTAAAAACAATAATTTTGTAAAAAATACTATGATGGGTATCAGTTATTGAAAAGCATATGATGCAAATAAAATATACTATATAAGAATTAAAACTAGAAAATAAACTATATCTCACACAGAAACACATACAGACAGAATTATTTATATTTTGGTCTCCACTTCTTCATTGCACTTTCTTTCTTCAACGAAGGATAATTGGAGTTGTAGACAACATTCCAAAGATATACCTCCCGAGCTCCATGGTGCTGTCATACAGTTAATTTACCTGTTGTCTTACAACACTGCTTAGAGCAGTCCCATCTATTCATTTCTCAGGCCTCTCAGTAGGGCTTTTTCTTGTCTCTTATGACCATACACCCTGTTTCTCTTGCTTTTATACCCACTGCTAATAACTTCTATTCATCTGAACTGTCGAGTTCCCCAGGCCATGACCTTGGCGCACCTCGTTTCTTTTTGTGAACACTGTGTATCATTACTTCTTCTCTCACTCAAATTTTCTGTCAACTTTGCATGTTTATATTAATAAGAAAATGTGTGGAAAATATATACTTAAAAAGAGAAAGCTGACTTATAACTGCAGAAAACAAATTGTATCACAACATCCTTCAAACGTACTACTCTCGCCCTCTCACTATAAAACAGCTTCCTTACATATCAACAGCATTTTTCTATTTTTAGTGCCTACTGCCTCTCAAAATTGTCCTTGAGATTTACACCACTCACCCTTTCCTACCTTTTTTCCAGCTTCTGTGATGAGAGGGCTCCATGCTAAGTACATCATATATTTTGGTCTCAAGTTTTACATTTTTCAAAATTAGGTTTCTTAGTAGGTTGCTTTTATTCACCTATTTAGACAGTTTTTTTTAGCTCTATGAAATCTTTAGAGCAGCAGGGTCAGCATCATCTGAAAGCTTGTTTGAAATAAAAATTATTCAGTCCCATTATAGCACGTCTGAATCTCCAGAGCCAGGACAGCTTCAATAGTTTCTCCTAACAAGCTCTGCAGGTGATCCTGCTGCATGCTACGGTTTGAGAAACATCCCTCAAGGTCAATGATAATCAAAGTATGGGCAATGTCACCTCTAAGTTTGCATAAACACTTATGATTCTTATCGGACCCAAATCTACTGAGTTTCTAGGGAGGGACTGAATATTTTTTTTTTTTTTAACAAACTCTCCAGATGATTCCTGTTCACACTATAGTTAGAGAATCTCTACTACAGAAATTAAGTCCTGGAGAGTGAAAGTCCTGGAACTGCTAAACTGATCTGTCTTAGACTCAGTGGTATGTGGTGGATGCCTCATGGCTTAGTAGTTTGAAGAGTAATAGTTCATTAAGACATTGGAAAGATGAAAGAGAAAACAATACATTTTTAAAAATCCTCATTGTGCAAGAAGTTGAGTGTGAAAGGAAATCAAGAAAGAGAGCTCCCTGATGGCATTAAGAGCTAACAGGTTGAAGATCAACTCTGTTCTGACCCTTTCCCCACTACAGAATGCAGATCAGAAGGAACTCAGTTCTGAAAAGCAGGAGGTCACTGCGGCCTGAGGAACTCCCAACCTCCTGTTATTTCTTCAGGTTGAACAAGGAGTACTTAATATGCTCCCTTTTGTAGTGTTAGTTAAAGGTTGTACCAGTAATTGCTAAGAGTCAAATATGATCCCAAACAAAGGTTAAGCAAAATGCAACTACTTGAAAAGAACAAGTGCTGCTATGGCTTCAAGGTAGATTCACGCCCTGCATTATTAATTCTCCCTTCATAATGCTGCTGACCTTTAGAAGCTGCTGAGCTACTGGGGAAAGGCTTGGCAATTCACCTGAACTCCTGACTAACTGAGCTCTTTCCCCACCACTAAGTCCCAAGCCAAAAACCTTCCCAGCAAGATAGCATCAAGGAATTCTTTTGGCTTCCAGAGCTAAGATATCATTTCTGTTTAGTTCTCCAGAGCACAAACTTCTGACTAGGAAGAATTCTCCATTTTCAGTAGGAAAAATTTTGGCTTTCTCAGGAGCCAAAACAAATATTGAAACAGAAACAGACATATTTGATATAACTCAAGCATTGTTTCTCCCATACATTTATTATTGAACATCTATAATACTAACTCTGAAAAGTTCAAATGTAATAAACTTTGTGTATTTGATGTACTGTAAAAAAATTCAACTCTGCCTTTTAAAAAGGAGCAATAGAAATAGTCACTTTTTATATTTTAAGTTGAAAGATAGTATTGTATAGAAGAAAATTTTTCTAATACCTTCTTCACACTGGAATTTTAATAACTGAAAAATGCAACTATAGCTGAATTAATTTTACAACTTTTCTTCAAAAGAAAAACAAAAGCAGGAATTAGTGAAATGAGGCAGAATAGAAACTGAAAATTATTTTAATTATAATTATTGCTTGGCCATTAAAAATGGTAGTAGATTATTCAAAAAAATAAATGTCTTATCCCCACATATTAATATTCCTGTTTAAATATAAGTTTTAAAAAATATGTTTGTTTTAACTTCTCCATGACTTCGTGATGGTTAGTAACCAATTCTAACACACATATATGACATACAAAATACACAATTTAAAAAAAAAAGAAGTTAACAAAGATATGGACCTTTGATTTGAATCTGTTATTCCTGGATATTCTTTCAGACTCTCTATGTACCAGTAATAATCAATAAGCCCAAGGTACGTTACACTTCATCTTCATAAGTATGCATCATACATCATTTGTGCTCTGCTTCAGCTAGGAGTCCTCTGGCTGAAATTTTTGTATGGAGGAGTAAGGCAATTACTGGACCCAAAGCCAGTCAATGTTTCCATTCATCTACTGAAGAGAGCCTTCTTTTTCTTTAGTCTTTGTAAATAGACTACCCAGCATCTGAAGCAGTCTCCGAATGTTCTCTCTGTGTCACTAGTCAAAAACAGCCCCGCCCACATGTATTTTTAAAAGAAGCTTACTCTAAAGATTCATTCTGCCTGACTGATTAGATTACAGGTACATTCGATCTGAATTAGGGTTTTGTTTTGTGTTTTTCACAATATTTTTATCTCCTGACAGAAGAAAACAAAATCATGTCAGCCATTTTCAGCTTGTCTGGGCAGGAGGTGGGGGTGGGTGAAGTGCCAACCCTTCTGCTAGGAAGAGAAAACCAACTTCATGTTTCCCTCTCCAGTAAAATTATCATTGCTTTGGCCACATGAGAAACATCAATTCATTTTGCTAGCCCTTATCAGTACACTAAAAGCACTCTGGGGATTTAAAGATGTGTAATAGTTGTCTCAAGTCCAGCCCATGCTTCTCAGAAAACACACAGGGTGAGGATCTGTGTGAATGGTCACAATTGAAAAGCTACTGCTGTAGACCCAGTATAGTTCCATGTTGTTATATTTTTCAGAAGAGATGTGTGAGGATACATTGAAGAACTATTTTTTGAAAAAGAAAAGGCTTAAATAGTATTTTGGAAATTGCCTCCCCACAAAATACCACAGCGGGAGGGAGAAGGAGAAGGAGGGACGGAGGAAAGGGGACAAAGGGAGAGGGAAAAAGGGTGGGGGAGGAGGAGGTGGACGGGGCGAGAGGGGCATGGACAGATACATAAATGATAAAGAGAGAAGAAAAAAACAGTAATAACAATCCTTCCAGATGTAAGATTACAGAAGCAAATCCAAAAATAAATGAAATCTACCTAATACATGAACTCCATGCAAGTTGTATTTATTTCTTTTATTCATTGTATCCATTTTATAATCAAAGTCTAAGGTGTAGAAGAACTGAAGCATGTATTTTGCAGATAAATAATTTTTAATACCAAAGGCAGCGGTTGGCATCGTTGCACAACTGGTTAAGCCACTGCCAGTGAATCTGGCATCCCTTTTGAGTGCCAATGAGTGTCAGTTCCAGTCCTAGTAGCTCCACTTCCCATTCACACTCCCTGGAGTTGTCCTAAGTAAGCAGTGCAACATGGCCCAAGAGCCTGGGCCCTTATTACCAACATTGGAGACCTGAAAGGCATACCAGGTTCCTGACTTTGGCTTGGCCCAGCGCCAGCCTTGCAACAATTAGGGGAGTGACCCTGCAGATGGAAAATCTCTCTTTCAAATAAACACATACATCTTTATATAAAAAGGCATACTTCCACTTGCACTCACTGGTTAACCCATTAGTTAAAGCACCTTTCTAGAATGATCTAGGGGAAACCCTAAGGCTAGATGAGGTCCTCTCTTGAGTTTATTCATGGCACCTTGGCTTATCCATTTGGGGCACTTATGAAACTGCATCTGATTGTCCAGTTTTCTGCACCTCTTCCACTAGACCATTTCTTCAATCACTAGATACTAGAGGAACAGAGTGAGAATGACTAGCATGAAATGCCCACTAACTGTGAGATGTAGTAGCTTCCTTTTCAGGAAAGATATTTGTTATTAATTTTCACATTATAAAATTCCTTATTATCTCTTTCCTTTGATTTGGAAATCAATAACAATTGTAAATCAATAACAATATGCTTCTCTCTAGCCTTAGTTTACTCCTTCAGCAAAAATAGAGACTCAGAGACATCCATGTTGATTCAGATTCCAGCAATTGTCTTACTCCTTTTTGCTATAACTACATGCCTGATTCTCAGGTACTTTGTATAGGAATGAACTATATGTAGCCTGCAGTTCTGGCACTCCAAGATCATGGTCTCAATAACTGCTTGGCTTCTGAAAAGGAGCAATTCAACTCCTTGTGGAACAGTGAAGGTGGAAACATTTGTGTGCAGAAGAACATGTGTGTGACAGACGAATGAGGGGTAACAAGCTTTCTTGTTAACAACCCATTCTCAGGATAACCAAACAATCCTACAAGAGTAAGAACTCAACTCCCACAACAAAGGCTTTAACCCCTCTTAAAGGCCCCAATTCCTCCCAACACTGTTACATTGGGAACCAAGCCTCATCAAGAGTTTTGGTGGCAGCAAACCATAGTGGAGACAAATATGAACTTCTATAAAATCACTCAGGACCCAAGAGTAATATAACTGCCATTTGTCTCTTTCTCCCTTTCTTCCTCCCTTCTTAAAAATCATCTCCAAGCCAGCGCCACAGCTCAATAGGCTAATCCTCCACTATGCGGCACCGGCACACCGGGTTCTAGTCCCGGTCGGGGCACTGGATTCTGTCCCAGTTGCCCCTCTTCCAGGCCAGCCCTCTGCTGTGGCCAGGGAGTGCAGTGGAGGATGGCCCAAGTGCTTGGGTCCTGCACCCCATGGGAGACCAGGATAAGCACCTGGCTCCTGCCTTGGGATCAGCACGGTGCACCGGCCGCAGCAGCCATTGGAGGGTGAACCAACGGCAAAGGAAGACCTTTCTTTCTGTCTCTCTCTCTCTCTCACTGTCCACTCTGCCTGTCAAAAAAAAAATCATCTCCAAATATCCATTCTACCTGTCCTCCCACTGATGAGATTCATTGCTTCAATGCTGCTCTGTGTCACTAAATTTAGTTTGTGAAATTCCCTTCATTTGTTCCTTGCAAGAAGGTTGCTTGCATTATGTGGTGGTGCAACAAAGATATAGGGAGTAGAATCAAGAACCACCTTCTCAGAGACAAGTCATAGAAATGGAATTGGTCCAGTCTAAGGAGAAAGACACTGCTTATGTCTTGATTACACTAATACATTAATCGATCTAGAAGATCTGTGACATGATCAGAAGGCAAGAGCCAGCTTTCTCTGATTCCCCCATGTAAATCCTCATTGAAGAAATTGTTTAAGGAAGCATTTGGTTCATACTACTAAATATCTTCATCCTAAAATTGACTTTCTATACTCCGATTGATAGTCACTATACAACATAGTTCATTTTCTTTCCCCAAAATAGCCACCAATAGTGACAGAAAGATCTGAAAATACTGATGTACTTCATGCAGGCTGCAAATCTATTTTTCTTTTCTTTATCAATTTACACTTTAGCACTGTGGTTTATTTGCTAGTCTCTGTGCCCTTGGTTAATGTGAATCTGTACCCAAGAGATGAATCCATTTAATGTGTTTATAAGCATCAAAGTATCTGTGCCCCAAACCTGAGTGCCAAAACTTGTACCTGGGTGAATCCATCAAAGTAAATGGGATGTTATGAGAAATGTGGGCAGCCAGCCAGTTGACTTTGCTGAGTGATAGCCTGACCTTGGCTTTCACCTGCCTTTCAAACTTTCATAGTAAAAATATTCCAAGTATTCAGCCATTATGGTCAGAAGGGTATTTTGCAACAGTACAAACTAATACAGCATTGGACAATGCTCAGACCCTTAGTAAAATCAGATAGTTCAACTTGATAACATGATGAAAATTATAGGAGACTATTTTTGGTAAACAGCAACACCACCAACAATAGTAACAGTAATGATGATATGCAACAACGTGCCATGTAACAATGTTTTGGTTAATGACAGACTGCACATAATAGTGGTCTCCTAAGAGTATAATGAGACTGAGAAACTACAATTACCTGGTAGAGTCACGGCCATCACAGTATTTTAATGAAACACATTGTATTGTGCACCTGGGGATGCTGATGTAAACAAAACTATGTGCTGCCAGTTATAAAAAAGTGTAGCACATATCATTATGTTTTTAATAGTCAGTAGCAATAATTAACTATGTTACTAGTTTAAATATTTATTATATTGTACTCTTAACAATTATATTAAATTTAACAACTATTTATTTTTAAAAAATATTCTGCAGAACACTATTCTCTGTTTTTTGGTTTTTTTTTTTTTCTGACAGGCAGAGTTAGACAGTGAGAGAGAGACAGAGAGAAAGGTCTTCCTTCCTTTGGTTCACTCCTCAGATGGCCGCTACGGTCAGCACACTGCGTCAATCCAAAGCCAGGAGCCAGGTGCTTCCTCCTGGTTTCCCATGCGGGTGCAGGGCCCAAGCACTTAGGCCATCCTCCACTGCCTTCCTGGGCCACAGCAGAGAGCTGGACTGGAAGAGGATCAACCGGGACAGAACCAGCTCCCCAACTGGGACTAGAACCTGGAGTACTGGCGCCACAGGCGGAGGATTAGCCTAGTGAGCCGCAGCAACGGCCAGTATTCTCTGTTTTGCTGGTAGCGGCCTTGCACATCTTGAGCTCTCCACATCTCTGCATAATCTTCTGTGCTTGATCTAACCTTGTGTTGATTTGCTAGGCATAGCACTGGAATCAATCGCATGTCACATATATATATCCCACAAAAATCTTCAAAAAGTTCATAGAAAATATGATTATGAAAAAAGTATGCATGATTTTCAAAACTTTTTGCATTAAAATAAGTATGTCTTTTAATTCCATTTTAACTCAATTTTCCATGAAGTTTTGAAGTACCTTCATATATGTGTGCTGTCATATTTGTTATATATCTAGGCTATATGGTACACACACACAGTTGATTTTACTGAGAGTCTGAGTACTGACCAATGTTATGTGTGTGTGCATGTACCATACAGCCCAGGTATTACTACATACTTATGTATCTATATCAAGCACACACACATACCACATAGCCTAGGCATGTGATAAGCCACACCACCTTGGTTTCTGAAAGTATACCTGTGATGTGTGTCCCACAACAAAATTGCATCACAATGTAGTTTTCAAACAAGGCCCTAGTCAGTAAGGAATATGGGACTGTATCATGCTTGTGAGCCACTGAAGCTACAGTCTTCATATTTTGGATACATAACTATGGCAGGAACAGATTAGCAGGGGTAAGAGAAGTGATACTACAGATCCAAAATTCATCCAAACAGAATTCATTGCACACAAGCCCTTGATGTGCAGAAGTGTTCTGTCTAATGAATAAGTTAAAATACAGTGTTTTAAAGCAAAAAAAAAAAGTTTCATTATGGAGGAATAATAAAAAACCACATGCATGTCTTAAGACAAACAGTTGGATCCTGAGGTATTTCAAGTCATTTTTATCGAATTTCTAAGCTTCCTTGCTACTGTGAGTATATAATGGGGAAGTTTAAAGAATACTGTTCTTCAGGGCCCATGCTGTGGTGTAGTAGGTTAAATCTCTACCTGTGGTGCCAGTATCCTATATGGGCACCCGTGCATGCCCTAGCTGCTCTTCCAATCTAGCTCTCTGCTTGTGGCCTGGGAAAGCAGTGGAGGATGGCCCAAGTGCTTGGTCTGGAGGAGGCTCCTGGCTTCAGATCAGCCTCTCTCTGGCCATTGCAACCATTTGGGGAGTGAACCATTGCAGGGAGGAATTCTCTGTCTCTCTCTCCCTCCCTCCATCTGAGCTCTGCCTCTCATATTAATAGATCTTAAAAAAAAAAAAGTGTTATTCTTGACGGCGCCATGGCTCATTTGGTTAATCCTCCGCCTGTGGCGCCAGCATCCCATATGGGCGCCAGGTTCTAGTCCTGGTTGCTCCTTTTCCAGTCCAGTTCTCTGCTGTGGCCTGAGAGGGCAGTGGGGGATGGCCCAAGGGCTTGGGTGCCTGCACCTGTGTGGGAGACCAGAAAGAAGCACCTGGTTCCTGGCTTTGGATCAGCACAGCACCGGCCCTGGTGACCATTTGGGGAGTGAACCAATGGAAGGAAGACTTTTCTCTCTGTCGCTCTCTCACTGTCTATAACTCTACCTGTCAAATTTAAAAAAAGTGTCACTCTAAAATAAGTTCAAAAGAGTTTTGATTGTACATTATAAAAAGTACTGAGAGAAGTATTATTGCTTATGCATGTATATTTAGTTTTATGCATATATGATGTTCAGCATGGGGATGTATTAGTGGGGGAATCATCTATATGGAATTGAAATTTAGATGAGTAAAAGTTAAACTGCACTAAAGAAAATGAGGCAACTCACTGGACATAATTAAGGATTGGATACATATACAGCATTATTTAAAAGGAATATTTTCTCCATAAATATGTTATAACAGGACCTGACACTGTCTGTGTTGGATAGTTTAAAAAAGAATTCCATAAGGAAACAAATGCTTGACCTGAGCGACTGCATAAAACACTTTGCAGTTCTAGGTTTTTCTGAGTGAATCAACTTACAGGAAAGGCTATTAATTTCCCTGTCATAAGCTTGGGGAAACATAGGCTATCCTATGTAATAGATTGTTAAGGAGCGCACGGTGGCACAGTGCTATAGATTCGTAAAGTCCAGTCACCATCAAGACCTTGGAATTGACGAATGTTTCGAAAATAATGAGTCTACATTGACGATTTGGTCAGTGACCATTTCATCGCCATAAAAGACCAGTTCTGAAATTCTCATGGCTATATAACTCACAGAAGTTTTCCAGCAGTAGTTATTTCATTCTTATTGATGAATGAGCTTAACATCAACACACCCATCCTTCAAGTAAAGGTGCTGGTGGAACAATATGTGAATAAATAAATTGTTGATACTTTGGCTGTACAAATTGTTCACAAAGACAAGGATTATGATGTCAGTATACAACTGGGCTTTACTTCATCCACTATTGAAAGAGGAAAAACAAATACATAATTAATTTACCAATATGTGGTGAGAAAAATTCAATATATTATGTGGGTTAGTAAAGCTTAGAATTTTTATGTTTCTAAATGTTATGACATTTTATTAATGATGTTGATTCTTTAGTCCAGGGGAGAAGGAACAAATGGGAAGAAAGGAAGAGCGTATGATCTGTAGTCAGAAGACAAGCCCCCGTGCCTCCCCGTGGTTTGGAGGTGGAGAGACTGCAGAGCAGCAGGCTACAGGGACGACCTTGCTTCACAGATTGTCACTTGCTTTATCTTCATCTCCCTTTAAGGTAGACAGAACACTCCTTTCTAGCTTTAAGAAGAATTTTGCCCACAAGTGACACTGGAATGCTGGAGTAAATCAAAATAAGCCTTATTGCAACTGTATGATTTTTTAATGCATTATGATTTAGGAAGAGAAAAGGAAGTATCTTTCTCCCCAAGTATATACTACAGCAACTTAGAGAGATACTAGCCTATGTCAGTGATGTCTTTTGAACACAGAAGTTATCTTCTCTTAAAGCCTATTTAACTTTTTAAATAAGGTTTAATCTATTTATTTGACAGAGGGAGGGAGAGAGCAAGTGAGAGAACAAGTTCTCATCTACTGGTTCACTGCCCTAATGCCTACAATGACCAGGACTGGGCAGCAGAAAGCTAAACCTGGGAATCCAATCCAGACCTCCCATGTGGACGGCTGGGATGCAGTTACTTGTTAATCATGTTGTCTCCAAAGGTCCACATTAGGATGTAGCTTGTAGTCAGGGGCTGGAGCAGGGTTTTATAACCAGGTGCTTCAATGTGCAATGCAAGAATTTTAAATACTAGGCCAAATACCTACCTTTTAAAAAGTATTTTCCATTTAGTTCTCATAGAGTTCCCAGATACGGACTTCAGTCTCCAGTCTAATGATTTGGCAAGGTTGCAGCCAATCCAGGTATTGAAGTACTCTATGCCCAGAAGCAAGGGATTTGAGTATGAAATACCGCTACCACACATCTGATTTAGAGATCAGTGTCACAGGTCTTAAGGATATGTTCTGCCAAGGATTTGTATACTACAATTTCTTTTACATCAAAAGCATATAAAAATGGGATATTTGTGATTAAATTAACTTTGTGTCTAGTCTGGGGTATGGACAATGCCAGAACATTGGCGCCTTTATGGAGATGAATATTGCTTTTATAAACCATGATATTTTCTTTGAATAATTTCATTTTTAGCTAGTATAACTTAAATAGAATTATGGATTTTCTCACCATTGTTTCAGATAATTTTACTTTTTTAACCCAATTGTATTATGAAATTTTTCAAACACATAGGGAATTGAGATAAATGCACAGTGAATTGTCTTGTACCAAGTTCCTTGATTCTAGAATTAATACTTCACTATATTTGCTTTATCACATATCTACCAATCTATCCATATTTACCAGCCTCTATTCATCCATGAAACTACTTTTAAGTCCACCCATCCATTGATCTCTATTAATTTTGGATATATATTTGGTTAACTTGAACATTCCAAGATAACTTGTAATAATTTTGGATATGCTCCAAGAATTCTGTGAACCTTACTTCTTGACACCCCAATATATATAACATTAACTATATTTTACTATGAGTATTTGTTTTAATTTTAAGGATAAATGTCACTGAAATTCAGTAATGTGCATAATCTCAAATGACTCAGCTATCACTTTTCATTTGCCCTTGATATTTGTTTCTTTCAAAATTCAGCAAATGCCTCTAGTGCTATGACTCTTACCACACACTATGATATATATATTCATGGGACTTTATCCTTCATTGCTCTCTTTACCTACATCTTTATTCATTTTCTCAGTGTTGACTCTATGGTTCAACATTTTTTTTTGCATATCCAGAGTGAAAAAATCCAATTATTAAACTCTCATTAATCCTTCTATTTCATAAGGCACACATCGATTTGTACTTTTGAATGTTTCTGTACATTCTTCAAAGTTTAGCCAACTCTCAGAGAGATCTTTGTGCTCAGAAGCAGGGGATTTGAATAGGATAGGTTGCTACTGTGCATCTGTTTGATAGTAGATTACTGTCATGTGACTTTAGGAAGTCCCCTGCCAAGGACTTGCACATTTTAATTCCTTTGCTATTAAAAGCACATTAAAATTGGCTCCTCTTATTCATTGTTAATGGCAAGTCAACACAACAGTAGATAGACCATTCAAAGTATTGAGCACTTTGCAGGGCAGGATGTAACAAGATTTTTCCCTTCCTGCTGCTCTCTGGTCTCACGGCTGCTACTCCATATCTGTACCCTCTCCTCCCTCTTGCACACACACCCTTACATTCTCATTCTCAAATTCTCTTTTTGCCAATTGCCATAGTTAAGAATGAGTCAATACTGGTTCAATTCTCAGACCTAGCTTATCTTTTTCACTTTAAACTCCATGGGCTACCTGACACAGAAAGATAAATCATATTTAAAACTTTCAAAGTGAAAAAGATGTGAGTATATATGTATACTTTTAAAGGAAGCTTACTTAAATGCTTCTAAATCTTCATTTAGAAATAACACCAATATTCCCAGAATTCTAGAAAAGATTAAACTCAGTTTTTCTTATCTTGAAGCAGAAACATTAGCACAAAAATTGCATCAGCCAAAATCTCTTCAAATGTTATTAAAAGCTATTGTTGTATAAACTTTAATGGTGTTTGCATACCAGTATTAGGACCCATAATAACTCTTTCTCAGCATATTTTATTATAAAAATAAAACATCGGGGGATGTTTCCTCCTACTATGATGAAAAAGAGTAAATACATATAAATTAGGTAGCTCAAAGACTATGATTTAAAACTTAACAGTTCATTTATTACTGCTAATGCAAAAGTTTCCCTAATATACAGAAACCTAACAACAGCATGCATAAAAATTACATAAATACATTATCCTGTGGACGAAAATAAAGGCATTGAAGAAACAACAAATAGAGAAAATGTTTCATTAACTGCAATGTATCATTTCCTATCATTTCGACTAATACTTTAATCACAAATTGCAAATGTGGCTACAGGCAAAAGAGAAGCAGCTATAATGTAATTATACTTGGAAACCATAGCCAGTTGTTCTTTAGGTTTTTTAAAAATTCTTTTTTGCAGCTATTGTAGCCCTAGGTACAACAGTATGAGAGAACAGAGAGCAAGGGCATTTCTGTTGCCATTCTTAGCAAAGAAAGAGAGCCAGAAAGGAGGACTGACCAATTTAACAATGTTCTTTGCTTGCTGAGATCAATCGATCTTTAATCCACCAAGTGTAGTACTGCTTACATGCTTGAAATGAAAAGCATTTCATCTAACAATGGGATGCCTTTTCTCACTGGACTTCGATGCAGAAAGGTCACCAGTGTAACCTGCACACATTCCAAGATGCTAATGTACACTGAAAGGAATTTTTAATATAAATCAGCACATACAGATAAGGATCCTTTCTCTTATAACCTCCTTTTTTCTTTGCAATGCATGTTTATTATTTGCTATTTGAATATATGATGAGAGATATGCATTCTAATACCATGGGCAAATTATCTTTCTGCTTTTGACATAGCTCGTGCTAATTCCTTTTTTGTAAGACAGCAAAATAAAGAATTCCTGGGTGATATGAGAACAGCAGTGGTTAAAGGCCTGGGTGTTACTGTAGACAGACCCTAGGCCTGCTCCACCACTTTCCTGACTTAGTGACTAAATTCCTGAAGTCTTGTCATCCTTATTCACAGGGTTTATAGAAGTCTAAATTTCAGAGTGTTATGAGGTTTAAATGAGGTAAAGCAATTTTAAGCCCTTAACACATAACCAGTCATGTTATGGACATGCATAGCAAGATAGCTATTTTGACACTAGCTATTATGAAATGCAGGCATCACAACACAGTGGGTAAGGAACACTACTGAGAAACTGAATTTTACATAATTATGAGAAATACTTATAATTTTGGACAACAGTAACTTCTAAGAAAACAATACTAAAGGGAAATAATCTAGAGGATAAATTAGCAATTAACAAAATAAGGTTTTAAACCAATCTCTTTACTCTAATGACTACCTACCAGACTCAATTCAATCCACTTCTATATGACTGTTCGATATATTAGTTTATAAACTGCATATTTTAACTCACACATTTCCTTACCCATAAATTCATTTCAGTAGTATTTTTTTGGATACAACATTCTAACATACTTAATCTTTTTTTTTTAAATTAAAGACATTTATTTATTTGAGAAGTAGAATTGTAGAAGGAGAGAAGGAGAGACAGAAAAGTCTTCCAACTGCTGGTTCAATCCCCAAATGGCTGTAATGACTGGAGCTGGGCTGATCTGAAGCCATGAGCCAGGAGCTTCTTCCCAGTCTCCCAGGTGGGTGCAAGCACTCAAGCACTTAGGCCATCTTGTACTGCTTTCCCAGGCCATTGGCAGAGAGCTAGATTGGAAGAAGGGCAGCCATAACATGAATGGACACCCCTATGGTATGGCAGCACTGCAGGCAGTGGTTTAGCCCACTATGTCACAGAGCTATCCCCAATATACTTCATCAAACACACACAAAAAAATCACTTACTTCTCTCTTCACTGCTAAATCAAAAGCTAGTTATGTCTTATTTTGTATCATAAGTCATTAGCATAAATAGTTCATTAAAGATAGACTCTTGTGCTGCTAATTAAAAGTGCAAGAAACTTTGCTTGATGCCTAAAGGTCTGACAAGTTAGAATATGAGGTCATGTTTTGACTTACTGAGTTTACTCAGAGATTATAAGCAAAACAATAATTGGGTTTCTGAAAGACAATGAAGTACTTATAAGTTGACAGATCTTCACCACTGAATTAGTTTAATAGAAACAAATCAGAGTGCTACAGAGAACAGTTATGTTATGAAAGTAATTTGCATTTTGTCACCAAAAATTAATAGAGTATATTACTAACAGCCAAGATTACATAGAAACTACATAGCATTTTTCAGCAAATTGATGTAGATACTCCTTTCTATGAGTTTTTTTTTTTAAGATATGTTTGTTTATTTGAAAGGCCAAGTTAGAGAAAGAGAGAGACAAACAGACATTCCTTCCACTGGGTACTCCCCAAATGGCCACAATAGCCAGGGCTGGGCCAGGCCAAAGCCAGGAGCCAGGAGCTTCTACCACGTCTCCCACATCAGTGCAGGGGCCCAAGCACATGGGGCATCTTCTGCTGGTTTCCTAGGTGCATTGGCAGGGAGCTGGATCAGAAATGGAGCAGCCAGGACTTGAACCGGCACCCATACGAGACATCAGTATCACAGGCAGTGGTTTAACCTGCTACACCATGACACCGGCCCCTTTCTGTGAATTCTTTACTAGAATCACATAATAGTGATATATATTTTGTTTGCAATGGAGAAATGATCACAACCAAATGTCATATTCATATATATTTAACAAACTACATTTTTAAATACTGACAGATTAAGAGTCAATATGGATATTGTCCCTTTCCTCACCTCAGACTAAGTTAAACTCAGAGCAAAGAGTAAACACTTAAGAATAACCTTTAATCATCAAACCTTTCAAAAATTGTATCATCTACTTTAGATATAATGTAGTAAACAGTTTTTAAGAATGAATACTTATTTGGACATTGGAAAATACCTCAAACAACATGACAATAAATAATCATCAGCTAAAATAGCTAGTATAGGGGCCGGCGCTTTGGCACAGTAGGTTAAAGCCCTGTCCTGAAGCGCCGGCATCCCATTTGGATGCTGGTTCTAGTCCCGGCTGCTCCTCTTCTGATCCAGCTCTCTGCTATGGCCTGGGAAAGCAGTAGAAGATGGCCCAAGTGCTTGGGCCCCTGCACCCACGTGGGAGGCCCGGAAGAAGCTCCTGACTCCTGGCTTTGGATCGGCACAGCTCTGGCTGTTGCAGCCATCTGGGGAGTGAACCAGCAGATGGAAGACCTCTCTGTCTCTACCCCTCTCTGTAACTCTTTCAAATAAATAAAAAATAAAAATCTTAAAAAATTAGCTAGCATATAGAAAATCAACCAATGTCGACCTTCAGTAGATATTACTTCTTAACCACTAGAATTTCAAGAAATGCAAATCTCTATATTAAAGTTTTTCATTGATTCTAATTTGTGAATTGAAAAATAGCACTATCATTGCACTTTAGAAATTAGTTAATAGTCTAAATCAGATTTTAAGCATATACAATATTTGATTCTTATATAGGAGAGGAAAGAGAAGTGTGTCTGTAGGAGTATTTATGTTACTGAAGATTTTTTTGCCCAAACCAGGAAATAATGTATGAAATAAGAAATGTATTTTGACAACGAGCCTGAAACAAATGTGTCTCAAAATTTGTGCATGCTATTAGTAAAATCATAATAGATTGAAAGTGGATATCATCTCCTATTCCCAAACAATACCTGAAAGGACACTTGCTTCACATTTAGGTAGGCTGTGGCACATTCTAAGAAAATTTTAAGGAAACTTAGGTAATGTGAGATTCCAGGCAGGTTATTCCCTAGGTGAGATGGGTAACAAACCTTCGTGATTCTAACCACCAAATGCATGAATCAGTCTTATGAAAGGGCCTATTTTCCCTTTCTATATGCCCTCTCCCTTTCTATAAATATAAAATGTAAGAAATATAGCTTTCTAATAGTTGAAAGTGAGAGTCATGGAGGGTGCATTTCATTAGTTTTGATTATACTTTCAGAAAAGTATACACAAGCAAAAACAAGATCAATTTATTAATCCTAGTCATTTAAGTAGGATAAAGCAAAGATAAAACCCTCTTCTTGCAGAACAACCTAATGCATCTATAGAAAATTTTCAAGAACTATTATATGAGTATAGTAAGGTATGAGTATATCTGCTTAATATAGCAAAAGTTAGTTTTATGATAGGTATATTTTAAATCTATTAATATAATACACATGCAAAGTATAATTTGGTGTGAGCATTGAGGCACAGTGAGTGAAGCTGCCACGTGACACGCCTATACCCCATATCAGAACGACTGGTTCAAATCCCAGCCACTTTGCACTATTGATCCAGGCTCCTGTAAATGAGTCTGGGAGTCATGAGATGATGGCCCAAGTGCAGGGACCCCAGCCATTCATGTAAGAGACCCAGTTGGAGTTCTGGGCTACTGGCTGTGCTAAGCCTAGCACTGGATGCTGTAGGCATTTGGGGAATAAATCACTGGATAGAAGATATCAGTTGCATTTCTCTCTCTGTCTCTCTTGCCATAACTCTGTCTTCCATATATATAATATATGTATATATTATATGTATGTGAAGAGAGAGAGAGAGTGAGAATCATTAAGCTGTGACTTGGGATACCTGCAACCCATATCAGAATATCAGTCTGAGACCTGGTCACTTTGGTTCCAATACAGCTTTCTGTTAATGCCTCCTGGAAGCAGGGAATGATGCTTATATTACTTGGACCCCTGCGCTGCATGTAGGAGACCTGGATAGAGTCCCTGGATCCTGGCTTTGGTCTGGCAAAACCCTGGTTACTTTGGCATGTGGGGAATAAATCAGCAGATGGAAGATTCTCTCATTTTCTATCTCTCTCTCCTGCTCCCATTCCCTGTGTCACCCTGCCTTTCAAATAAATAAATCTTAAAATGAAAGGATCATTTATAATACCATTAAATATGACTATTTAGGAATAATTTTAATGAGATATGTAGAATATCTGATCACTGAAACTAATATTCACCGAGAAAAAAGTAATAGAGAAAAAGACATGGAAAGATTCACCATATTACTAATTGGGAAGATCTGATATTAAAATATAGTTTCTCCTCTTATTGATCTATAAATTCACCTCAACTCTATCAATACCAGGCTTTTTGTACCAATTGACAAGTTGGTCCTAAAATTTAGTTATTTATATAAGAAACAGACACAGAGAGAGATGGAGTCAGAGAGAGACAGACAATGTGTTCCCATCCGATAGTTTACTACCAAAAATGGACCGTGGTCCAA
Source organism: Lepus europaeus (assembly GCF_033115175.1). Lineage (NCBI taxonomy): Eukaryota > Metazoa > Chordata > Mammalia > Lagomorpha > Leporidae > Lepus > Lepus europaeus. Next base: position 70,705,587 of record NC_084827.1, read on the forward strand.
GCTTAAACCAGGAGCTAGGAACTCAATCCAGGTCTATCATCTGGGATGCAGGAATCCAGTTACCTAAGCCATTTCTCCATTCTCTAAGGGCTGGTATTGGCAGGAAGCTGGAGTCAGGAGCTAGAGTTAGGTATCAAAGCCAAGTATTCTAATGTAGGATGCAGGCATCTAACATTAAATTTTATTTTTAAATTCAGTCTCACCAATTTTGAAAGTGAAAAATAAATCATAAGGACTCATATTTCCTGTTTCAAAACTTGTTAAAGCTACAATAATCAAGACAATATGATACTGAGGAAAAGACAGGTACATAAATGAATCAAATAGAACACAATGCCAAAAACTAACCTACACATAAGTGGCTAATTGATTTTTAACATAAATTTTAAAGGAAATTGATGGGAAAAAGATAATCTTTCAACAAATGATGCTGGGATATTTGATTATTCACACAAAGTAATAATCTGTATTCATATTCTCATGTTCCATAAAATAACATCTATTGAAAGGTTTTAGACTTAAACAGAAGATCTAAACTAGAAAAATGTTAAAAGGAATCATAAAATGTCATAGTGACCTTGAACAATGTAAATGCTTTATATGTAATATGATGATGGTTATCTAACTATATATATTTGCCAAAACTAACCAAATTGCATATTTGAGGTTGTACTATTTTATTATATAAAAATTATAACTCAATATTGTTAACTGAACATAATAAAAATTAGTTTGGATGCTTAAAAACGTAACCTTTGCATTTGGGTGCAAATTTGGATGCCTTTGGGTGCAAAGGTTACGATGTCGATTTGGTTGCCCACAACCATATTGGAGTGCCTTGGTTTGAGAACAGATTCAGCTTCCTGTTAATGCAGAACCAGGGAGGCTGCAGGGTTGATTCAAGGACTTCACTACCTACCACTCACATGGGAGACCTGGATCGAGTTCCGAACTCTCAGCTTCCGCCTGCCCCAGTACTCTACCTTGCAGGCATCTGGGGATTGAATCAGCAGACTGAAGACCTTTCTGACTTTCAAATAAATAAAAGATGAGTAAATATTGAAAAACAAACAAAAACAGATAATTCTGTCATTTACAGCAAAATGGATACATGAACCCAGAATACATTTATGTTAAGTGAAATGAGTGAGACACAGAGAAATTTTCATGTCACTTATGTGGAATCTAAAAACATGGAACTCTTGGAAATGGAAAGTGGAATGGTGACTGCAAGAGCTGGGAAGGGGGAGTGGCTAGGGAAAGGGAGATGTTGGTCAATAAGTTGTAAAGTTACAATGAGGTAGGAGGGGTTCCATCGCATATCAGGGTGACTACAGCTGTAATAATGAATATGTCAAAAGGGCTAAAAGATTTTAAATGTCCTCATTCCAATGAAAGAATAAATATTTGAGATTATGGACATTTTAATTACTTTGCCTTGACACTGCACATTGTATACCTCTACCAAAACTGTTTTATTCTTTCAACTAAAAATAAAATTAAAAAAGGAAAAAATGTGTAATCAACTCATCATAAAATGCATATACTTAGAAAACTACAAAAACAAGAAAAGTGAGAAAGAATTGTATTGTAAAAGTCTAACGTGATTGTTTTTTAAACTCTCTTATAAAGAATATGCTACAAGTTGGCAGGATTCATATATGTTTTGAAAGTTATTAAAATAACTGCAGCGCCAGCACCCTGGGTCCTGGTTGAGGCACCAGATTCTGTCCCAGTTGCTCCTCTTCCAGTCCAGCTCTCTGCTGTGGCCCGGGAAGGCAGTGGAGGATGGCCCAAGTGCTTGGGCCTTGCACCCACATGGGAGACCAGGAGGAACCACCTGGCTCCTGGCTTTGGATCACCACAGCGTGCCGGCCGCAGCGGCCATTGGTGGTGAACCAATGGCAAAGGAAGACCTTTCTCTCTGTCTCTCTCTCTAACTCTCTGTCTAACTCTGCCTGTCCAAAAAAAAAAAAAAGTCAAGGGATAGTTATTTAAAGAATAATAATAATAAAATAAAATGATCCAGTTGATTGGTAGTTAATATAAATTCGCCATAAACAAGAGTCAATTTGTTAAGTCAACAACAGAAGTCACTGTGCACTTACTCCCCATGTAGGATCTCTGCCCTTAATGTGTTGTACAATGTGAATTAATGCTACAACTAGTACTCAAATAGTACTTTACACTTTGTGTTTCTGTGTAGGTGCAAACTATTGAAATCTTTACTTAATATATACTAAATTGATCTTCTGTATATAAAGATAATTGAAAATGATCTTGATGTGAATGGAATGGGAGAGGGAGCAGGAGATGGGAGGGTTGCAGGTAGGAGGGAAGTTATGGGGGTGGGGAAGCCACTGTAATTCATAAGCTGTACTTTGGAAATTTATATTTGTTAAATAAAAGTTAAAAAAATCTTTTTAAAGAAGATTTATTTATTTGAAAGTCAGAGTTACACAGAGAGAAGAGAGGCAGAGAGAGAGAGAGAGAGAGAGAGAGAGAGAGAGAGAAACGTCTTCCATTCACTGGTTCACTCCCTAGACGGCTGCAACAGCCGGATCTACGCCGATACGAAGCCAGGAGCCAGGAACCTCTTCCGGGTCTTCCATGCGGGTGCAGGGGCCCAAGGACTTGGACCATCCTCTACTGCTTTCTCAGTCAATAGCAGAAGAGCTGGATCAGAAGTGGAGCAGCCAGGTCTCGAACCAGCACCCACATTGGATGCCAGCGCTTCGGGCAGGGTGTTAACCCATTGCGCCACAGTGCAGGCCCCAACTCTGTTCCTCTTTTAAACAACCTTCTCACTCCATCTCAAAGCAAAATTTATTACTGAAAAGAGTAATACTATATAAATATAATAATAACAAAGTTACTGAAAGGGCATATATGAAAATTCAAATTCAATATCAAACAAAAATCATTGCTGGGTCAGAATTCATGAATTTGAAAACTCCACCTTACTCTTTAGACATCTTGGCATTTTAAACTATTTCATATGTACATATTCTTCCTTTATAAATCATAAAGCATAGCAATAATTTTTCATACTTAACTTTATAATGCTTTTAGATATCCAATGTTTTTGCAGTATTATAGTCTGTGAATAGTCTGTGAGTCACTGGATAAAAATATTAATTTATTCTACATTACTTCATTAAATAGATTCATTTATTATTCAACTAATATTTTATGAGTTTTTTTTTGCCACACACTAATAAGGACAAAATATCAATAATAAATGTAAAAACTTAAAAAACAAGCATAAGATTATATGTACTTTTCAAAACTGAGAAGTTATGTTTACTTCCAAGGGTTCTTCCTATTTCTGATAGACACAGGTAATTTCACCCAGAAACCTAGCAATACCAGGAATCCCACTCCGAACCTACACCCATCTTGCTACATGACTTCTGTTAGCAAATGAGCTCCACTGAGGAGGGAGGATGCTCTTCCATAAAGCTTTCGTGTTTTTTCATTGACAATTACCCCATGGGAATTCTTTCTCATTTCTAACCAGTAGACATAATGGGGAAAAAAAACCCAAAAGAAATAAAATGTCTCTGGAACATATACTGGCAAGCACAGAGGCTTATCTTTGCTTTTCAAATGAGAAACCAAAGTTTTACCCAGTACTTTAATGGAATCACGGTTACCTCATTAAGACACCCATTTCTAACTCCTAATGAAATAAAAGAACTCCACTGCTTCCTAAGAGCGAACAGTGGAGGGAAATTAAAGTTTGGGGAATGTAGCATAAATCTGTTCAGAAGTACGTAGACAAAAAAAAAAAAAGAAGGAAGGAAGACATGAAATCTATTACACACGTTCAGCTGGACAAAAATGCAGTGTGAGAATGAGTAGTATTGTTTACAAGCATCATTCTATCTTTATATCTTTTAACCTTCCCATGTTTAATGACAAATTTATTTCAATTATAGCTTTTATAAAGTATAAGATAATTCTCATGTTTAAAGAAATGTGAAAGAAATGAGTACAAAGATACAAAGTTATCCACAGAAATGGATTTAGCATAACCAAGGTGTTCCCTCATTGGATTGTTCCTAGGTAACCAAGAATAATATTGCTGGCCTCTGACTCTCTCTCTCTCTTTCCCTCTCTCTATCAAAAATCCAGGAAGCAGAACATCTGTAATAAATCTCAGTGAGTGGAGAAAATGAAGTTTTTCAAACCTTCCAGCAAAGGCGAGGTCCAAGGTTAACTAAAGAAATCTTCAAGAAATATGATTTCTCAATACAGGTGAAAGACAAAACAAATCTGATATCTTGGTTAGTAACAGATTACTTTCCTGAAGCCAAATATTGGTTGAGTGTATAGCTAATCAGCATGATATTGCTCTTGCGTGAGAAATCATAAAAGGTGACCCCTGAACTTTGAGGCTGATGTTGACTTATTATATCTCAGGACTTAACTTTAAAATCCCAGAGTACAGCTGTAGGTGTCAAGAAGACACAGTCCTCCTGGGGAATGCCTGACTTTCTAGCCTTCAAATTCAAGGCTTCCAGAGTGTATATATATATATATATATATATATATATATATGTGTGTGTGTGTGTATTTACACAGAAAAATGGTTACTAATAATTGCACTTACATGCCTGAAAAAGACATAGATTTTAAGGTTTTGTGGATATCTTAGTAAAATATTAAGAAACTATTCTTTACTTACTAGTATGATTAGGATTTTGGATACTTCCATGATAATTTATCATATTAGTTGTTTGCCTTAAAAAGAATCTAAGTCCAAATTCAGAATCTTGTAATAAATTATTCACTCTTCCACAATAAAGGATTTTATGAGCCAGCACCAATTTACTCTACACGTTTTGAATAGTGCTAGCCTAAACTAAGCTGTTCTCTCTTCCTCCTCTGTTCTTTCTCCTCCTCTTTTTTTTGATTTGCTGTTTCACCCTTACCATCATTATTCCATAGTTCATAGGGTTTTTTTAATTTTGCAATTTTTAGGTCCAAAGAGATTATATTTCAGATTTCCCTGTGTGCTTTTTAAATTTTAACATGAGTGAAACTATGTCAGTCTATTATGTGTTTAACACCAGTTTCTGGTCCATAACTTATGCCCATGGGCCAGTCACATACTATAAGAATGACTTACTATGCTGTCTATGCTCTAAGAAGCTTAAAAATTTTCAAATTTTCCCTTGCAGTCCACCTTTTCTATCTTCTGTTTCATCACTTGGGCTTCTGGTGTCAAACTGGAGAAATCATTGCCTAACATCAAATAAAGCAGATTTACTCTACATTTTCTTTTAAAGTTTCCAGTTTCATTGAGATGGTGATAGCACACTTCTGTGAATACACTGAAAGACATTGAATAGTACACTTTAAACTGGCCAACTATGTAGTATGTACTTCATCATTAAAGCTGTTATTTTAAAGAGGACCTTGAGTAGTCATATTCTAAAAGGCTTCTATAACTGATTATAACAGAGAAATAAGCAGTATAATTAGCTAATGATCATTTCAGAAAAGCTCAGGCTCTAGACCAGCCACACAGGAAAACTTTACATCAGAGGCTGGGAATCGATCATCGTTTGAGTAGCATTATCGCAGGGAAGCAATCATGATGTTTGTACGCATAGAGTACTTTTTGCACAAATGCATGAAGGTACCAAAACCCCATAATAGCATTATTATAAAAAGACAGTATTTCCACATGTACTGACTAGTAAAATGAACCTAAGAAAGCACAGGTGATATGCCACCCAAACAGCACAACTAGAAATGTGTGGGCCAAGACTGGAGTCCTTGTCTAAGGATTGTCATGTCTCCCAAACCATGGTCTTTACCATCTCATCACTCTAGGGCAAAGAAACACCTATTTATAAGTACCATTACTTATTTCTGATAATATTAACAGAAGTTGTATTAAAATCTTACAATGATAGTTAAATATGACTGTTTTAAAGTGGTCATAAACAGTATCTTGCATATATATTTCATAATTTTTTCTAAAAACTTAGAAATTATCTTATAAACTGCTCTCCTTATCTAATATTTCATTAAGATTTAACTTCTAACAGAGAAACATATGAGTAAAGCAGTAAGGTACCCATTTATCACTAAAATGGTCTTTACTACAAAACTAGGTATTCTTTTATAAGTATCCAAGGACATAGTAGCTAAAATACCCAAATGACTTATAAACATTTTGTAAGACACTTTATTCTATACTGTAATGACAGGTATGAAGTACAAGGAAATTGCTAGTGACTATAGAAAAAAAAACCTGGCAGGATTTAAGTATAATTATCATTCTCTTAGATCCCTAGAGCAATCTCAAAAAGCACATTGTGCTAAAAAATAGTACAGTCTCCCCAGCTGTCAGGCTTCAAAGACTGGTCATTTTATAAGGTTGCTACTTCCACTGCATCTGCCTGCACAGGTTTTACTGGCCTCTAAGAAATGAAGGAGCATACACACCATGACCCTGTTGACGGACAATTGACAATGCATTACCTACTTCAGTTTATAGTACTTCTTCATTCCAATGCTGAAGTACAAAAATGCAAAATGTTATTTTTTTTAGGAATTTACTCCTTGATTTCTCTTATAAGAAGATATGAGTATTATGGAATATGAGAATTATGACAGCTATACCAATTTACAAGATTTGCATTTTTTAATCTTGCTAAAGTTGTTCAGGACATTCACTTTAAGATCTCTTATGGGTAAACAAGAAAGAGACACAGACTTTAAAATGTCTAAACTTTAAGCTCTTGTTGGCATGTATTTAATGCTATGACACTTTCTGGGTCAACGTATATAGATAGGGGCAAGGGTCAATAACAGGAGTTCTCAGCCAAGACGTTTATGAAAATTACCCTGTTAGTGCTGTCCTGGGAGTAGAATAGCACTGAATCAGAAACAAGATGAGCACCTACTTAATAAAGAGGGAAAAAAGGAAAATGATAAATGTGTCTCTAAAAAGGATGATCTTGCCAAAATCTCTGAGGCTTGCCTTTATAGTGCCACCAATAAAGGTGATTGTATCTCACTGGATATCTCCCAGAATCCTCAGAGTAATCCATCTAAATGGGAGCTGTGCCTGGGAGCACCAGGAAATAAATGGCATCATTAAGTTCCTCGGCTATAATGTCTCCTTTCTCACTAAAGTACTAACTCCTGCAACAGTCTCTACTGGGACCCTCAACATAGCATTGTGTTCTCCCCCTAAGGAGTGACTTTAGAACCCTGGATGTAACTTACATCCAGGAAAAAAAATGTATTTGCTTGTGGAATTCTAAAAGCATCTTTTCTTTAAGACTAAAAATGCAGAGAAAATTGGCTCAATATAATGTGCTTTCAGCTTTTCAGAGAATATATTCTGGTTTGGTATTCTCTACAAACTATTTAAAAATTTTCTTCTTGAGGGATACAAGTGGCAGGATTCATTAGCAACCTTAGGACCTTCCCATTTCTAAAAAGTTGATTGCCTCAAATTAACACAGCCTAGGTTTTGAGTATAGCGGCTTTCTTACCTGCAGCAGAAATCTTCCAAAAACCCCAAGTGAATGCCTGAAATGGTGAACAGTACTGAACACTATGCAGTCTATGTTTTTTTCCTACACAAAATACCTGTGATAATTTTTAATTTACAAATTTTCATAGTAACTAATAATAGCAAATATAACAGTTATCACAATATACATTTTTTTTTATGACAGGCAGAGTTAGAGAGATAGAGAGAAAGGTCTTCCTTCTGTTGGTTCACCCCTCAAATGGCCACTAGAGCCACGTGCTCTCTCCTGGTCTCCCAAGTGGGTGCAGGGCCCAAGCACTTGGGCCATCCTCCACTGCCTTCCTGGGCCACAGAAGAGAGCTGGACTGGAAGAGGAGCAACTGGGACAGAATCCGGCGCCCTGACTGGGACTAGAACCTGGAGTGCCGGTGCCGCAGGTGGAGGATTAGCCTAGTGAGCCACGGCGCCGGCCACAATATACATTTTTAAAATGATCATATCACTGCTTCTGTGCTTTGGGGCCGTGGGTAAGTAAAACAATGCTTATCTGAACACTAGCGCTTAGATACCACAGCATTCAATCTGATATTCAAGCAGGCTAGCATGTGGCTGATGGGGGAGGGCACATAAAGGGTGGCCACAGGCCACAAGGGATGCTGTGCATCCTGTGTATGGCGGAGACTGACAGCTTGAGATTTTTATCACGCCAATCACAATGGAAAACTTTTTTTTTTTTTTGACAGGCAGAGTGGACAGTAGAGGGAGACAGAGAGAAAGGTCTTCCTTTTTGCCATTGGTTCACCCTCCAATGGCCACCGCGGTAGCGCGCTGCGGCCAGCGCACCGCGCTGTTCCGATGGCAGGAGCCAGGTGCTTCTCCTGGTCTCCCCTGGGGTGCAGGACCCAAGCACTTGGGCCATCCTCCACTGCACTCCCTGGCCACAGCAGAGAGCTGGCCTGGAAGAGGGGCAACCGGGACAGGATCGATGCCCCGACCGGGACTAGAACCCGGTGTGCCGGCGCAGCAAGGCGGAGGATTAAACTACTGAGCCACGGCGCCGGCCTGACAATGGAAAACTTTTTAACTCTTTATTTCAGGAATGTGTCATTTAATATTTTCAGACCGAGACTGACCACTGGCAACGGAAACCACAGAGAATGGTTAAAACCTGACTGCTAGATATTTACGTTCTCATGTTTGATTGGCAACATGCCATTTGAGGTTTTCTGAGGTTTAGCATTTAACTATGCTAAAAACTCTGAGCAACGCAGAACGGTAATCAGCCCCTCCACATATTCATTCAGCTAAAAGAAGAGAGCATACAATTCACTTCTAGGTGAGATTCAAGAAAGATATTACTGCTCCAAAGAGAGGAAGTATATTATAATATAATGGGAGCTGAGGAACTGTGCTTATGGTAAATGTCTAAAAAGAGCCTTTTCCTATATAACTTCTATAAAATATCCAGAAAAAAAGATTGGCATTTCTGCTGAAGTAATTTCCATAGTAACTTTTTCTCTTAGTATGTCAATGTGAAAAACTGCTACAACTTTTTGAACCTGTTTTGCTATATGAAAAAAATATTACTAATCCTATTTTTCCTCAGATTTTGCAAAGTTCACATGAAATTTCATCCCCACAGCATGTGCTGAATTCATAGCAATTACTCATTAATATACATAAATTATGAAACATATATTTGAATGTATATATACATGCTTATGAATGGATGACTAGCCAGAGAAAGGGAGGAAGATACAGAATGTTACTTAATCAAGACACTCAAGATAGAAAGTGTCCTGACTCTCAGAGTACTTTTCCTTCTTCAGTACAGGTCAACCTGCAGCTTCAGAATGTCTGTTTTTTGAAGTGACCTGCATGAAGTATTTTCATTTAGAATTATTTGTAGAACTCATTTCAGAAAGCTAAGAAACAGCTTCTATAGATGCTTTGACTAAAGCTGGTTTAAATCATTGACCTTTCTTCCCTGGTTCATAATGCCTTGTGAAGATGCAAAGCACTGTATCTAATATAAAGGAAAACCAAATAGGATCTATTTTGGGAATACAATCCAGCTTGGGGTGCCAAGAACATATGATCTTAGAGAGGCTTGTTAAATTTAGAAAATAAGCCATGCTTCCTATACATTTATTATTACTATACCTAACAGGGGAAAGAAAGATAGATGGAAGAAAGGGAGAGAGGGAAGCAGGAATATAAAGAACAAGGCCCTACAACTGGTCATTGACAGCTGATTATATGTTTATCAAATAATGAGTTGCGTAAGAAATCTGTCACCCTTTTCAGCAGTCTGCATAGTGTCTTTGTTTGTGCATGGGTTAAATCCAAATTGCGAGTTTCTGAGTTTTCCATTTAAAAAGTTGGTGATGGGTAATTTTTTTCTATTTTCCACAGTTCATGTTGCCATAAACTTCTAATTCCCTGATGGATAGTTTTCAATGAATAATTCATTTAACTAAGGCTGCCACTGTGTAAATTTTTTATTACATCTTTTGGCAGTGGATGCACTGTACAGTTCTTTCCATCAGAGCTCTGGAAGGTCTCAGAACTTCTCTGCAGATGAAATAAAAATGAAAATATGGGGAAAAGCACTTTGGCCACTTTATAAGAGCAATAACAAACCAAACATCTAAGCTCATCTACAAATTTACCTCACAAAAAGTTGGTGATATCAGAGTTGAAGGTAGTCTGTAGGTTCTTTGCTAAAGAATCTCATTATGATGTGAAGTTTTAAAATGTTAATAGAGGAGTTTTAAATTCACAGTTGAAAATAAGTGGATAGAGAAGGTTTGGGATGTTTAGCTTAGCAGTTAAGATACTACTTGGGATGGTTCATTTCCCATATGGGTATCTGGGTGCAAGTCCTGGTTCTACTCTCAGTTTCAGCTCCCTGCTACTGCACACCATGTGAGGCGGATGATACCTCAAGTGACTGAGTCCACAGCATGCAAGTGGGAGGTCTGGATTAAGTTCTGGCCTTCTGGCTTTTGCTTGGCCCAGCTCTGGCTAATAAGGGCACTTGGAGAATCAACCTGGGGATGCTCTCTCTTTGTCCCTGTCTTCCTCTCCTTCTTTCACATAACTAAACAAGTAAAGCAATCAGGTGGTAATTTCAATTATAGTTATACCATCTCCAACAATAGGAACACCATACAAATAGAGAACTGATCTGGGAAAGGCAGTAACTGCTAGCTGGAAATCAGGTGGTAATTTCAATTATAGTTATACCATCTCCAACAATAGGAACACCATACAAATAGAGAACTGATCTGGGAAAGGCAGTAACTGCTAGCTGGAAATTTTCCACACCCAAACTCTTTCCTCAGCACGCTCTGCAGAGCGGGGCAGGACTGCTTTGATCGCTCTGTTCCACCAAGGCTGAAAACAGCACCCAGAGGGGGACCACGCATGCTGCATCGCAGCACCGTGAGCGCTCTGCGAAGTCTTCCACAGGACAGCGAAGAGTGGCTTACCTCGGTAATTCCCAAATCTGTTTGCCAGGGAATACTATTAAACAAACGTGGCACTAGTGCTCACCTCAAAACAGCTTAGTAAAATACTAAATTGTCTTCATGTTCCCCGTTTAACCTGCAGAATACTGTTGGCCACTGAGCTTCAAAGAACACATCAATCAGTAAGTTTAAAGCTTTTTAAGAACATTATTGCAAATTTCTAGAAAAAAAATCTGAGATAAAACATTTTAGATCAAAAACCAGTCATAAGCACATGCTGTTTCTGAGAGTTCTTTTAAAGCCTGCAGTAACTGGAAAAAAAAAAAAAAGTGCAGAATGTTGGTCATCCGGAGCAGTGCTAAGCATACATTCAAGTGCATATTTAGTGAATTAATCAGAGAGTAATACAGGAAAAGCTGTGCTGCTTTGAAAAAAAATAAATATATTCTATACCTGAACAAACAAATTTCCATTGAAGAGGAAAATACAAGATTTTCCAAAAAATCAGAAGAAAAGCTGATATGCATACAGATTCTGGCTCTGGCTCTGTTTCTGCCTCTGCCTCTAATCTATTTTCAAAACACCTTATATGAAACAAAAAGTTGTGCTTATTCAACATTTTCTATGTTCATTTTTACCATGTAACCTTAGACAATGGTAGTAAGTTAGAGGACAATAAGTCCACTCTTTCAGATATTCCAATATCAATGTGTGACATGTGACAGTGTGTGTGACATATGTGATGTAAGTTTGACAGGTGTTTTTTTTGTTTTCAACAGAACAAAATTTGAGTTCATAAATGAACTTAGAAATATTTGGATGACAAAACATTTCACATTCTTAGCACAAATAGGTTTCAACTTACTGATTCTGAGTGAATTAAATAAAAAGAGGAATCAAACATTTCAGACTCCTCTGGAATAGCGCTGTCATTTCCACTTAGCATCACAAGCAGACAAAGTACAGCCATGTGAGCAAGTGTAAGTGCATGGGCAGGGTTAGGGTTGGACATGGGGGTGGCACACAGAACAGAGAGATCTGTTGTTGTATTAGCAACTAGAATGGTGCAAAATGGACAAGGGATATATCTTTAACACTGATGTTGTATTGGAAGGTGGTTTAGAATAACTGCTTGCTTCATTTGTAATGAAGAAAAATTATACACACTGAATCACTCACTGGAGATGTTAACAAGGTCCTTTTCCTAAAATTTGAAACTTGAAAGTAACACTTGAAAAGTGTTTATATTCTCTTTTCCTGTTAATGGCTCATGGCAAATGCAAGTTCAAATTTAATATACATTTTACATTCTTATGCATTAAGAAATCTGTACGTTATAGGTAAAATGCAGTTTTTCTGTTCACTTTGAATGATTTTACATGTTATACAAACAGGTTTTTTTTTTCATAATCAAATTTCGGCATGATCATTTTTAGGCACTAAAAGTATAGACCAACATCCCTGTCGGTCTAAGGATGTCTATTTTTATGCCAAATCCACATGTCTTCATCTAGCATTCTTTTATCAAATTCCTACTACATGGTTTAAGTGCCAAGGTGGATTAGTTTCACAGAAAATACTCACAATAAGATATTGTTATATGAAGAATGGCTTACAGCAATATGACCTGCATAATAGTAACATCACCTTCCTCAAAAGCCTATTTGTTCAGTTTCATTATGTAAATATTTCTAAAACACCTATCATTAATAGACTATTTCCAGAACAGCATGTAAATATAATGTAACTAGTCAGTTTCATATAGTTGCTTACTTTGGTAACATAATTTTTTTTCCAAATTTGTCTAAAAATATTAATTAATTAATTAATTTATTTATTTATTTTAAAAGGCAGACAGAGATGGAGACAGAAAGACCTTCCATCTGTGGGTTCACTCCCCAGATGACCACAACTGGCTTAAGCCAGGAATCTCAGTCTCCACTCTGATCTCCCACAATAGGGGCACAAGTCCTTGAGTCATTTTCCACTGCTTTCCCAGGCATGTTAGCAGGAAGCTGGATTAGAAGCAGAGCAGCCAGGACTGAAACTGTCAATCTGATATGGGATTCCGCTATCACAAGTGGCAGTTTAACCCACTGAGATACAATGTTAGACCATGAATCATTTATTAAAACTCTGACAAGGGGGCCTATGTTGTGGCAAAATGAATTAAGTCACTGCCTGCAATGCTGGCATCCCACATGGACACTGGTTCAAGTGCCAGCTGCTTCACTTCTGATCCAGCTCCCTGCTAATGCACCTGGAAAATCAGTGTGTGGCCCTATCATCCATCCAGAAGACCAAGATGCAGTTCCTGGCTCATGGCTTGGGCCTGGCCCAGCCCTGGCCATTGCATCCATTTGGGTAGTGAACTAGTAGATGGAAGAGCTCTCTCCTTCTCTCCCTCCCTCCCTCCCTCCCTCCCTCCCCCTCTCCCCTTTTCCTCCTCTCCCCCTCTCCCCCTTCTCTGCAAATCTGCCTTTCAAGCAAAAGTAAATTTTTAAAAATAAACTCAAAGGATTATTAGTAAATATGAGGTACATATATTTGATTAAATAAGAAATGTTCTCCTCCAATTAGAAATCATAGAAGATTTTTTTAAGATACTGTCAATTTTATACTTAAAACATTTATAATTTTCACTTTTATATTTTGTTAATATTTGTCAAATTTTAATAAAATATAAGCACTATGCTTTATTGAAGCCATAAAATTCTCAAAGTATATGCTTTTTTCTTACATTCTTACTCAAAAATTTTTCACCTATAGTTTATTTCAAACCTGCATTTGTTTTTTGAACTTATATTTTAGCTTTCAGAAAGGTTTTGAAGTTCTAGTTCAACTGAATAAATATCTTCAAAAGACACCACAGCTGTTCAATACCATCTCTACTTATTCTTTCTGTAGAATTTTGGAGCTTGGCACCACACTTCAGAAAGCAGTAAGAAAAAAAAAAAAAACATGAACAAGGAGTGTTCAATAGTACAGAAAAAAATGCAGCAACCTGCAGAGCAAAGACTCTAGAAGTCAATTTTCAGCATGATCCCTTGTGTGACTTTAAAATCTACTCTCATGGAAAGTGCATAGTTTTCACAGTTTGAAAGAATAAAGAACACACTATTTATAACTTCTATCTGTATTTACTTATTCCAAAATCTCACCTACTAGTAATACATCTGACTGTTATAAAATTGTCAGTAATGGGTATAAATATAGAGTATGATGACTATTTTCTTTATTGCTGTTCAATCCAACCTAATCTAATTGGATTCAATTTCTTCCAAAAAGTCAAAAGTCGTACCAGTAACATCAATTTGTTAATATTGCTCCCATATCTAAATAAGACCTTCCTTTAAGGTGCAATAAGGAAATACTGAAAGAGCTATAATGTAATGCAAAGAGCTGGAACATTTTTCAGTAGGTTGAATTGGATTTGAACATACTGGCTACAAATATATCACTGGATAATTTTGGTATTTATTAATATTTTTGTTGTTGATTCTCCAAAGAGGCATTAGAAGATCTAGTTTTCAGGAATTTTAGGAAGTTTTTTTTTTTTTTTTTTTTTTTTTTTTTTTTTTTTTTTTTTATAATAGAAAGGACAGATTACAAATGGAGCACCAACTCAAAATGAATACCGATAGGTGGCTTCCTAGGACATCAAGTTGAGAATGATTTTATTGGCTGAAGCCTACTCTCAGTGGAAAATAATATGATCAATTTCTAATATGTCCAATGAGCATGAGCACATAGCCTCTTTTATTTCTGGCTCCACTTCTACTTTAGGCTTGGGATAGAAGTTATGTGTAACCAGTCCTGCCTATTGTGCCTGGACTAGTTAAAACTGCCCATCCCATCTTGGTTGTTTGCAATTTAGTCCACTTGTTCCTCCTCTTACTGATTCACAACTCAACATACTCCACAGTTGGCAATCACTAATTCATTTTTTAAATTTTATTTATTTTTATTTGACAGGTAGAGTTATAGACAGTGAGAGATTGAGAGACAGAGAGAAAGGCCTTCTTTCTGTTGGTACACTCCCCAAATGGCCGCTACGGCCAGCGCTGTGCGAATCTGAAGCCAGGAGCCAGGACCCTCCTCCTGTTCTCCCATGTGGGTGCAGGGGCCCAAGCACTTGGGCCATCCTCTTATTGCCCTCCCGGGCCACAGCAGAGAGCTGGACTGGAAGAGGAGCAACTGGGACTAGAACCCAGCGCCCATATGGTATACTGGCACCGCAGGCGGAGGATTAACCAAGTGAGCCATGGCACCGGCCCCAGCAAGCACTAATTCTAATAGCAACACCAGAGCCTTGAGACTAAGTCCTCCTCTTCGATTGTGCTTTCTTTAAACAAATAGCCAATTTGCAAACCTAGAAGGAAGCCTGAGAGAGAACCACCATGGACCTCTAATAATGCAGAACACCCAGAGTTCTCTTTCTTAGGACTCCTCAGCTGAGGATTGCGCACACTGCCCCTGCAACCTCCCTGCCTGCCCTCCTTTGGATCCCTCTCATCCCCAGGACCTGTGACTAAGAAATTGCTCTGTCATGTCCTAGGCAGTGTTGTGCTTTCTCATCTGCCTCACTTCACCGAGACACCTGGACTAATTTTCATCCTAATCAAGGTTTTTAGACTTGCTATCCTGAATGGTAATAAACTGGGCACAGATGAGACAAGAGCCCCAAGGGTGTCTGCCAGTATAAACACGTTTCTAGTGAAAGGGGCACCTGAAGATGGGTCAGACACATATGCATTACGCAGTTCAATACAATGAAGAAATACCCCGTGAAAGGCACATTATAAACATCCACAACCAACTCTCCCAAAATCCATCAGGCAGGGTCAAAGTTTATAGCCACTCTCTAGAAAGAGTCCTCAAGAACAAATTAGAGAGAAGCAATGAGTAGAGAGAATGGCTATGGATCCCCCAGATTTTCCTGCTAGTATCTATGACCTATAATTTTCTTGTCTTTAATGTGAGATGGATAATGTGACTTACTACAAAGCAAGAGGATCTGGCAGAAGTGAAGAAAAGCCACTTCCAATTTGGATTATTAAAGCATGCACCAAGGCCAGCGCTGTGGCGTGGCAGGTAAACCTCTGTTTGTGGCACTGGCATCCCATATTGGCACTGGTTCAAGTCCCAGCTACTCTACTTCCAATCTGGCCCCCTGCTATTGTGCCTGGGAGGAGCAGCACAAGACAACCCAAATACATGGGACCAGCACCCATGTAGGAGATCCAGAAGAAGCTCCTGGCTAAACCTGGCCCAGTTTCTGGCCATTGCAACCATTTGGGAAGTGAACCAGCTGATGAAAGATTTCTCTCTCTCCTCTCTCCCTCTCTCCCCAGCTCTCCTCTCTCCTCTCTCTCTCTCCTTTCTCTCTCCCCTCTCTCTTTTCTCTCTTCCTTCTCTCTCCTTTCTCTCCCCTCTCTTTATTTATTCCCCTGCCTTTCAAATAAAAAATCTTAAAAAAAAAAAAAAAGAAAAAAGCACCGCACCTTTTATCTCGGATAAACACTCCCTGGGCTGCTCAACCTGGAGAAATCCAGCAGCAGGTCTGCAGTAACCTCTATGGAAGCAACAGAGAGGGCTCTGGGCCACAGGCAGAGAGTGCCTGAGATTCACATGTGGGAGCCTTGAAGTAGATTCCCTCTCAGCCATCCCCTGATGAGACTGCAGCACCTGCCACCTGTTTGACCTCAAGCTTATTACCCTTAAATCAGAGGTACTGGGTGCTTAACCAAAGAAAATGTGAGAGCATAAAGGTTAGTTAAAAGCCACACGTTTTTAATAATTAAAATAGGTGCCTGTATTCTTACTCCTGCAATGCCTTAACAGGAACTCAATAATTTGTTGCTTATGTTATTTTATAGAGCATAATTTAGACTTGCTTTTTTTAAAGATTTATTTATTTATTTGAAAGAGTTAAAAAGGGAGAGAAGGAGAAGCAGAGAAAGAGAGATCTTCTATCTGCTGGTTCACTCTCCAGTTGGTTGCAAAGGCCAGAGCTGCTGATCCAAAGCCTGGAGCTTCTTTTGGGTTTCCCATGCAGGTACAGGGGCCCAATGACTTGGGCCATCTTCTGCTGCTTTCCCAGACCATAGCAGAGGGCTGTATGGGAAGTGGAGCAGCAGGGACTCAAATAGGCACCCATACTGGATGCTGGCACTGCAAGTCGAAGCTTTACCTGCTGTTGGAGTGAATTTGTACTACATGAAGTAAACAACAACTTTTATTTCATTTTAAAATAATTCAGCATTCATATATAGATGACCACGTGTAAAGGTAATTCTAATTGACCCCTTCTACTCTTAGTTCAGAACAGCTTTTCACCAGCTATCTCTTTCTCCCAAGTAACATTTGATTTTGTTTCATAAATCATACTGTGTACAATTTTAGCAGATATAAAAGCACCTTATCCTTTTATCAAAAATGGTTACAATAAACTAGAAACTTACAATGAAGAAGAAAATAAAAAATACCCACAGCACAAAATTATGATAAATCACCTTCCATCCATAATAAATGGACCCACCATCTATCTCCCATTGTATTTTTCCACTGAATTGCCTCTCATGGATAATGAACCCAGACACAGAATCTTTCTTTCCAGGGGTCACAACCTGACAACTCATATGGCCCAAGATCAGGATTCACAGAACTGCTAAGCATAGTAGATTCAATCAAATAGATGTCGAAAAGAGGGAGTCCACTATGTCAGCCCCTAATGCATCTTATTTTGAGAAGTGACATAGAGCTTTCTCTATCCTGATGGACATATGTTGTAATTGCAAGTTCATGATTGTTCATTCATTCAATTGTTCTGGTTTTGCAGAAAGTGATGCTTCCCAAATCAGAATTTCCAGAGCTCTCATCCTGGTTCTATCAGTTACTAGCATGTTAAAACCTGAGGAAGTAAATTTGGTCTCTGATCCGTATTTTGTTTTCTCCATATATTGTAGATATTAACGCCCACCTATTCAGAGAGTTATCCTGAATGAAATGAAACGAGTTGGGCCACTGCCAATGGCTCACTTGGTTAATCCTCTGCCTGCAGCACCACCATCTGTATGGGCGCCAGGTTCTAGTCCCGGCTGCTCTTCTTCCAGTCCAGCTCTCTTCTGTGGCCTGAGAGGGCAGTGGAGGATGGCCCAAGTGCTTGGGCCCCTGCACCCACATGGGAGACCAGGAAGAAGCACCTGGCTCCTGGCTTCAGATCAGCGCAGTGCAGGCCGTAGCGGCCATTTGGGGAGTGAACCAACGAAAAGAAGGTCTTTCTCTCTGTCTCTCTCTCTCTCTCACTGTCTATAACTACCTGTCAAATAAATTTTAAAAAAAATTAAAAAAAGAAACAAAATGAGTTATATCAAGTTCAGAATTAGTGGTGAGTCTGGTATATAATTTAAATGCAATAAATGGAAATTACACACGAGGACAGGAAGTAAGAAACACTACCCAATATCAGAGCACAAGCAGTCTTTGAAAGAGATTTCTCATTAAATGACAGCATGAATAAAGTATGGTTAAAGTCCTAGATAGACTGAAAATTGACTCACAGACAAGATTCAATTTAAATATACACTGAGGGCCAGCTATGTATAAATCTCTGTGTTGAAGAGTAAGATACACATGAGGCAGACATAGACCTTGACCTAAGTAGAACATTATGAGGGGAATTGACACATGCAGTCACCATGAAATGAGACAAAGAAGGATAACAACAAATAAAAAGCACAAATCATGGCAAAGATGGGGACATCAAATTATGATGGAAGCTTTGAGAAACTTCTTGAAGACTCTGTGATTTCAGATGGATTTTGAAAAAATGGTTAGTAATAATATTTACCTATAAGATGAAGAGAATCATGATTGAAGAAACTGCAAACAAGTGCAAACCCAAGAGCTAAAGAAGCCAGGTGAAAGGCTACAGGTTCTTGTTTTGGTATCATAGTAAGAAAGTCATATGGAAGAAAGCAGGAAAGAAAGAGTTGCCTGCACCTCCCCTCACCCAGCTCCAAGTAATGGAGGAGAATAAATAAGTCCAGTCTTTAGACTTGCACCCCAGTACCGGGGCTTCCATGATACAAAACAGAGCCACAAAGCCCCATGTCCCCAGACCTATATCTGCAGATTGAGTCTTTAAAAACTCCTTAGCCACACAGTTGAGGAGAAACCTCTGTTACTCCTCTATCAATCTCCAGCAGAGAGTCGAACAAAACTCCAACTTCTGGGGAGTAAGGAAAGTCAAGAAATTTTGGATATTGGTTTGGAGATCATAGCTGGGCCATCCTTGGGGATATTCATCACCTGACAAGCCAAAAGATCTCTGTGCCCTCAGGGCTTAAAGATACAGCCTAGAGACTTGCCTTGGCATTAGACAGGGACCTGCCCCATGGTGGGATGATCTTGTCCTAATGTAGTCCTTGTTTGTACCCTGGAGACTGACATAGGGCCTGGTGACTGTGAGACCCAGGTGTGATTCAGCTAGGTAGCAACCTAGGCAGCTAATAGGCTGCTTTTAAAACCTTTTCCCCAACCTTGTGCAGACAGCAAGTGGCCACAGAACTGTGTCTTGGAACTCAGTGCTGGATGGTAAAACCCCCAAGATGGGAAAATTTGGACCTGCCCTACTGACAAGTTCTGTGGCGCTAGCTGAGTGGATGCATACCCCAGTCAGCACCACTCCTGGCTTGGGTTGCAACAGCTTTGGATTGTGAGTCCTCCTCAGCAGCAGTCAGCCCAGACCGGAATTTGGTCTCATCCCTTTGCTGTGCTGATTTCCTCAGCCTGGGTCTCTGGGAGTGGTCCACCATTGCAGCACCAGTGGCCACTGGACTAGACATCAGGCCTTCTTTGGGCCAGGGAAGAGGCTTGAAGGAACAGATGTTCACTTTGTAGACACTTCATCAGTTTACTCTGAACAACAAACCCAGGTGAACTGGGGGCATCTCTGGGCATTGAGGGCCCTCTAGTACTGAAATAGTGACAATGCACTGACAGTTGACTTACAGCAAACCTCACGTTAGGCTGCCATCTAGTGCTAAAATAGCAGAAGTAAACACAATCTCAGAAAATAAGCACACCACTTAGAATTTGTAGGACAGCCGCAAACAAGGCCAGATTATGAAGACTGGGGTGGGGGTGGGGGTAGCTAATCAAGGATGACATTCATATATTATAAATTAATTAAGCTAGGGTATGTAGCTGGTGCAGCATTGAAGATGCTGCTTCGATGCCAGCATTCTATCTCAGAGTGCTGATTGGAGTTCTGGCTCCTCTGCTTGTGATCCAGCTTCCTGCTAATGCACACTCTGGGGACTGCAGATGATAAGTCTCCTACTGGGTCCCTGTCACCCATATGGGAGATGTGGATTGAGTCTGGACTCCTGACTTCTGCCTCTCCCAATCTAAGCCACAGTGGGTCTCTGGGGAAATAAGTAGGCAGGTGGAAGATCTCTCTCTCTCTGTCTGTATGTGTGTGTGTGTGCCTTTCCCTTTCAAATAAAGTAAAGTGAAAATGAATGAACAAACTTTTTCAAAAAATAAATCAGTTAAGCTAAATTCACCCAGAGGGCAGACCCATGGCATCACAGCCTTTTAACCTGTCTCCTAAAGAGACACTGAGGAACATCTCACAGAAAGCATGATTTGCTTAGAATATGATAGTTTAGAAAATACAGGATTAGTCCCTCTAATCAGTGCTTGATTTCCTCTGATGAATAAATATCAGCATCTTTCTGGAAGTTAAAGAAAGTTTTCAAAGATGTATGGCATTCAAGGAGTTTTAAGGTAGTGAGCCCCCCAGAGTTGGAAATGAGATAGCCAGTTTCACACTTCTCTGACATTGATAATGACCAATACTCTGAAAAATGAATGTCTTATCTACAATAAGATAAAAATCAATAATTTAAAATATAATCAAATTTTCCCACTCAAAAAGAAATAAAAACACAAGATACTGGCTTATATTCTCAGTCAAATAGTTTAAGAGGATAAACAAAAACTCAGTATTGTTCACAATCTGTTCTCTATGGATATTCTATGCTATTCTGGCCTTTCAAAACCTCCTTATAAATTGATGAGTCAGTGCACAAAGGCCATATTCTCAAATTTGAAGTTGATTTACATAGTCCTCAAAATGATTACTACCAGAGACAATCCAATCTGCCCATTACTTGGCATATATCAGCCACTTGGAATATTGCTTTAAACAACCCAGAGAGTTCTCAGGATAGAACCTGTGACCTGTACAATAAATACATCACATCCCCTTGGACATCTGTCTCATGATTGTTCATACTTACCACTTCCATAGAGTTAAATCACTACTTAGCTTAACTCCTTTTAAAAGTAAAAGTTCAGAGCTGATGTGGTGAAATTGTATTGAAAATCTAAGAAAAACATGAAAAAATATAATACCAGATAGCAAACCATGCTACATACCAAATTCATCTTCTAAAACACAACTTACATCATCCCAGCCTCCAAATAAGAACCCTAGAAATTTCCCAGAGGATAAAGTTAATATACTTGGCCTTGAATTCATGTTCAGACATGATATGAAATACATCTTTAATTTCATATTTATCTTTATTATCAAAACGAATCACTATCACTAACCCTTCTCATCTAATCTGTGGTCTCTAAAGTATGTCATGCTGATGGCCATATATAACAATTAAATTGCCTTCTCATATCGATTTTTTTCTGAGACACCAATATAAAACACAACTTCCACATCTTCATCCTTATTAAGGTCTAATGTTTACTATTTTAGCCAAAATTACTTTTTTCCTTTTCTAAACAGTTTTATCACTTATGATCTGCTCCATTTATTAACTCTTTAATGATATCAGAATACCTGAGGGTGTCCCTGCCTCAGTCCTTTTTCTATGGCCAACAGTTGAATCTAAATATATGAATGCATAATTTTAAAGTGAGATGAAACACATTAGTTAGACTGATGCTGATTTAGTGAATTGCTACCAATCCTTATTCTGAACAAAATAGAATAGATCAAAATGTATCACATGCGGTAAGAGTACTATTAGGTATGAAACTTTTGTTTTATGTATATGTACAGCAGATTGTAGTGAAAATCTGTTTCCTATAATGTGTCATGATTTTGTTATAAAAAGCTTGAATGTCATCATCCTATGGAAACATGTTTCCTACTTACTTAAAGTGTTTAATAAAGAAGTTTGTTTAAATAGATGCTCAAAAGGGGTAGGGCACAAACGGAGTGACACTGGGGGTATATTTTACATATATATATGCATATAAAATTCATGCAATCCATATACAGGCTATTTTTAAGGGCCAGATAGTATAGAATATTCATAAAGACCAGGTAGTGAAATATATATATATATATATATATATAGCCACAGGACAGTATTGACAACCCAGATGTGCGTCCCTGTATTTCTGAGAGTGCTTCCTGGTACATGATAAGCACAGTCACCTTTGAGCAGAAGATGGTGATGGTGCTCTCTGGCTGCCCTCAGGTTGCTAACACTTTCATTGGTTATCATTCTCTGAATTCCTCCTCCTGCTTTCTGTAGTTGATTCTCAACTCTCTGATCTATGCTCTTCTGTCTGTTATCCATTTGCCTCATGATAGGCTTGTTTAGGGTGTGGTTATGTCTTCCCTACTGCCTTAACAGGAGATAGCTGAGAGAGGAGGAGTAGGTGGGTGACTGACAGGGAACATGTCCTCTTGGCAGCACCTCAGCACCAACGGGAAAGAGACCTTGGAATAATAGGAGGAGTGTAGTGCGGGATGAGTGCCCAGACTCTAAGAATTCAGTCTTCAGAGCTGAATTCAAGCTTCCTCTCTTTGATCTAGTGACACTTAAGCAAGCAGTTTAACCTGTATAACTCTCATTTTCTTGTTCTGGAAAACAGAGATAACACAAGAGCCTCCCTCATAGCAGTGTTGTTCTGAAGATTAAATAAAAACCAATCCATACAAAAATCTTAACATACACAGTACATGTCAGTGATCATCACAAGTAGGGATGGTGAGTGACAAGAACAGATTTTAAGTTCTTACCACCAAAAAATGATATGTGGGACAATGGATATGTCAATTAGTTTGAATTAACAGTTCCACGGTACATCTAAATATCTAAATGTTATGTTTGGGCCAGGCATTTAGTGCACATGGGTACATGGGTCTGATTCTCAGCCCTGGCTCCTGATTCCAGCTTCCTGCTTATATAGAACCTGGGAGGCAACAGTGATGGCTCAATTGGGCTCACATGGGAGAGACCGGACTGAGTGCAGGCTTCAGCATTGTCATCAAACATTGACTGGCCCTTGCCATTGTTGTGGATTTTTTTCCAACTCAAATGTAATCTACAGCAACAAGTCATACTGCACAGAAATATAGGACTCATTTTTCTTTCATGTGTAAGCTGAAACATTTAGCATCCTTAATGAAATCCATCAATGGTGTTTTTTATAAATTCATTATTTTCTTAAGACTATTTCCATTCTTGTCCTATTACACAGCATAGAATTTGGTATCTACTTTTCACTTCCACTTTGTAAACAGAGCTTTATATTTTAAAATAAAGATGACATATAAATAAATATTAAATAACTGACAAGCTGTAAAAGCACCATTTGTTTAAAAATACAGTTTCAAAACACAAAGCATCTTTTGTCTACTCTTTCTAAATGTATAAATTGAATTTATTGTGTGAAGAATCCTAAACAAAATGAAATATTACCAAGTGTATTTCACATGGAAAATAAAATAATTCGTTCCAAATTCTTCTTTCCCTATTTTAAACAGTATATTTTGGTTTAGCCAAATGTATATTTTGTTCTCTACACTGAGTTTGGGCTTTACCTTCTGACTTGCCATGACTAATGGGATGTATGTTGATATATAAGGAATCTTATTCAACATGTGTGTTTTGATTTGTGTATGCAATGCTGTAGTACATTATACAAATATTGTTACTTAAGCAAGTACAGGTCCCAAAATGAGACACATGGCGACTTGAGCAAAAACAATAGCCTGAAACAGAGTCACACCAAACAACATATGGATATTTCAGTGAGGGATAGTTAGATGTCATTAATCAATGAGATTTGGGATTATTTGTTACACAGTACTATTTGAGCAAAAACTGACTAACATTTAATATTTTAAACTATCACAATATAGCCACTAAATCAATGTTTAAAAATATATTAGAGGGGCCAGTGCTGTGGTTCAGCGGGTTAACGCCCTGGTCCATATGGACGCTGATTCTAGTCCCGTCTGCTCCACTTCCGATCCAGCCTCTGCTATGGCCTGGGAAAGCAGTGGAATATGGCCCAAGTCCTTGGGCCCCTGCACCCATGTGGGAGATCTGGAAGAAGCTCCTGGCTCCTGGCTTCGGATTGGCGCAGCTCCAGGTGTTGCGGCCATCTGGGGAGTGAACCATAGGATGGAAGACCTTTCTCTCTGTCTCTACTTCTCTCTGTAACTCTGTCTTTCAAATAAATAAAATAAATCTAAAAAATGTATTAGAAATATCCATTAGCACTCTTGAAAATCCTTGAAAAAAATCTTGAAAAAATAACAGGTTCAAGTGCAGATAAATATTTCATAATTACAGCTTTAGATTAAGTCACTTTCTATACACATAGCTAAAATGAGGTATGTTCACTGAGATTTTAGGATTCTGAAAGAATATTTTTGAAAACAAAAATGGTGAATAAATGAAAATTATGGTAGCAAATAATTATTTTGACTCGAATTGGTAATAAAATATTGGAAGAAAATGCAAGAAATTTAATCAAAGTCACAGATGTGTATAATGAAAAGAAAGTTTAAAAAAATAGCTCAAGGATTTTTGACTGTTTTCAAATTGATCCATTAAATCAATGTATGCCCTCTTCCTCCTATTAGTTATGGAAATGTGAGATTAATTGTTTATATCTACATTTTAAAATACTTATATTCTATTAATTAAATTACCTAATTGTGTTAAAAGATAGAATCATCATGTGAAAATGGTACCTCAAAAAAGAGAACAGTAAGCTCAGGATTCTAGTTTTAGAAGTTAGTGGCATGGAAGCATTAGTTCTTTGGTCTGCTTGTTGGGTTCCCTCTCTCCTTTGTCAGTTGTCTGTAGCTGAAATCTAAAAATGACAAAACCCTCTGAGACCCTGATTACCTGAGGTCAAGGGAAGGCAGTCTCTACCTATCCAGTAAAACTTGATGAGGCATGTTTTAGAAGGAAGCTTGTGCCTTTTGAGAAGAGTTGTAATACTATAACTAAACATTGCAAATGACATGGCAATCTGGAAAGAAACAAAATTCTGTGTCACAGTCAGTAGAATTTGTAAAAGGATAATCAAGGGCTGAGAAACTTTTTTATTTATTCTTTTTATTTTTTTTTATTTTTTTTTGAGAAACTTTATAATAGTCACTACGTGTAGATCAAGGGGATAGCATGCCTATCAAACTGTTCATCATCCTTAAACACTCTTGATTTTGCAACATACACAAAACATTGGTTTCCATACAAATAAACTCCCTCTCTTTGTCCTCTCCAACACTCAAGAAATTATAACAACTTTATTTCCTTTTAACAAGCAAAGCAATTTAGTCTTGAGACTAAAAAGACAACACAGTTTAAAATGTTCAAGCTTGAATGGGAATTCTCCAGGAACCCAAAGTTTCCAAACTTCCTGGTCCATTTAACCACACTTCTTCACAAGAGCTTCCTAAAACACTCAGTCTATGCATGAGAGATGTCCAAATTGGAAATGATCCAACAAAGCAATTTAGGTTCACCAAAAATGGGTCAACTAAAATTTTGTTAAAATCCCTGTGCACTTTTTAACTGGTGCCAATTAAATCTTAAATGGCATAGATTCAACTGATTCCATCATGCAAGTTAGAAACGTAGAGCAGGATGTGCTCCGCTTTTTTTTTTTTTTTAATTTTTTTTAAATCAAACCTCAGAGATTATAGCTCCTCCTCTTAATTACATTCCACTGAGTTGGTTGGGATTTATTGGCTATGAAATGCAGTTTCCAGCCAAGGCTCCTATGCAGTATTTTCCACTGTTCCATTTCTGTTAACAAGGACAATTCAAGGACAAATACTAATTATGATTTTGACACGGTTTTACTTTCATGGTTAGCTTTGAGAGCAATTCCACAGTATGTCCCAATTTCCTTGTCAGTTTCTTCTCCTTTTAATTTCCTAATTGAATGAACTAATGAACTCAAGAGTAGATCTTGACTTTAAAACTATTACCCCACCTAAGTTTTCAGTTTCACTTTTCAAAAGCACACTTTCAGTTAAAATATATGTATGGTGAAAAAACTCAGAAAATAAAACTCTAAAGAACAGCAACAAAAAGGGGATGTAAAATTCATATAATTAATTACTTTTGCCTCACTAATCACAGACTATTATTCGTATGATAGAAATTTGGAGTCCAGTTCTCTAAACTAAACATATTCATGAATATGAGTACTTATACTGAAACAAACCATCCTATGTATCATTGAGATGTTTTAAAGCACATAAATCTGCTCTGTTTCATCCTTGGTAGTAGCTTGTGTTTAAGGGGTCCCTTTATAGCACAGTGAATCTCTTGCCAAATCTTTATTGAGTTGGACATCTGACCTTCAACTGAATTACAAGTACACTCACATGATCTTCCCATTCTTCAACTTAGGATGACAAAAAGTAAGCAACAACAGGAAACCTTCATACCATGAGAGAAAAGAAGTCCAAATCACTACAAACAGAACGATTTGAACCCATTTCCAATTTCCTAACTTCTATATCAGACATTCTGATACTAACAAAATACTTGAAAAAACTACTCCTATGTTATATAGGTACAAGTGCATAGACAGATTCAGATATATAGATATAAATGATATAAATAGATACTATTTATGAAAAACAGTGACTTATTAATAATATAAGTATTACAGTATCTGCTTAATTCTGAAAGTGTTATTTTAGAAAAATAGTGAATAAATAGAAAAAATTTACAATAATTTTTTCCAAACATCTATGATTTTGAAATATATTAAAAATTATAGAATTAAAAAAGAAAACATATGCTCCATTAATCTAACACTACTACATACACTCAAGAAAATAAGACTAAATTAAACATTTGAAGCACAGAAATATGCAGTTAGTAAATGTAGTAATATATGTCATATATCATACAGTTCGTTTCACATATATATGTGTGTGTGTGTCCTTTAAAAATCATTGCATATTAGTGAAAATACATCATAAGAGAGACTGCTAATTAGTCACCTGAGAATTATACTTAGAGCAAAACAGTTTCTAGGTACACAGAATTTATTTCCTAAAATCTCTTGCAACTAAGCTAGACCATATGAATAAGTCCTTGACAAGAGAATATAAGTAAAAGGCCTTTTTTTAAAAGTTATCCTGGATAGTCTCCTTATTAGCTGAATTATGGTTCTTTTGCTCTTTCTAAGCTTCTGCTACCTGGAAGGTAGTCACAATGACTGCAACTCCAATAGCAGCTCCACATTATAAAATGATCCTCAATTTGGACAGGTTAATAAGGTAGAAGAAACAATGACTGTTGCTCTGACTGCCCTCAGGTGACTACATATGGATTTTCCTTACATGAAACAGAAATAACTTGACTTTGCTAAAATTTCTGCTATTTGTGTTATCCTGTTAAATTTGCTTGAACTAAATATTCAGTAGTGATTTTTGAATATAAGTATATTTTAAAAAATAGAATCATTATGTCTGGACTGTACAATTTGCTTTTTTCATTTAACATACTGAATGTATACTTATTAAATATTATATTTAACATTATTTGAAATTAATTATAATTTATTTAAGTTTTATAGAGATTTGATTTGCCAAATTGAATTCTAGAGGTTTCAATCTAGAATATTTTTAAAATTTTATTTATTCCTGAATACTTATCTATATTCTTCTAATTTCCAGTCAGTTATTTAGATTATTGGAATAGCTTTGCCACATATAAATTAAGAATGGCACCAATTTTGGTGGGTTGCCATGAAAATTGAGAGAGAATTATGCATGTAGCTGGCACACACAGCATGTGTTCAATTAATATTAGCTACTGGTAGCATCTTCATTGTTGACTTGCTTAAGTCTTCCATTTCTAATCTTTTTCTGTAACATGCTAATACAGACACATAAAATAGAAGAAAGCCTATGTTAGTAGACTACTAA
Source organism: Lepus europaeus (assembly GCF_033115175.1). Taxonomy (NCBI): domain Eukaryota; kingdom Metazoa; phylum Chordata; class Mammalia; order Lagomorpha; family Leporidae; genus Lepus; species Lepus europaeus. Next base: position 70,733,794 of record NC_084827.1, read on the forward strand.
AATGACTAATTTAATATTTTGAAAGTGCATTTGTTTTATTCTTGCTCCTGGCATCAGTGAAGTATATTTGCAGTTTAAACAGAAATATTTTCAAATTGTTGTGGCAGCTGTTTCTATTTAAGGATTAAGAGTAATAAGAGGAGATGGGAAGAGAACAGTCAGGCTACAAACATTTTGGTTGCAACTGGAATAAGGGTACATTGTCTTTTTACCTCTTGATTCCTTTCCTTAACAGCAATATCTTTTTTAATACTTTATAATTTTAAATTCAATTCCATTGACATCACTGACTTTAAAAAACCTATGTAATAAATTTAGACAGCAATTTAACAGATGTTATCAGAGAAGATTCATGTCATTTGGATTAATATAGATAATAAATTTATGTAACAGGAAAAAATTCTATGCCTATTTGAAAATGATATGGTTTCTACCTAGTTTTTCACATTTCAAGATAAAATGTCACACATCCTGAAACATATTATGTTCATAATAACTATTAAAATGGAAAGAATGTTAGAATCATGGGTCAGAAATAAAAATCTTTGTTAACAACTTTGCCTTGGGCAAACTCCTCGCTGGAGGGTTAGCAAGATATTTTTTCATTTCAATGCAATCAGAAGAGAGAGAAGCATTACATCAGAGAAACCAATTAATTTGAGACTTTGGAGATTTGAATAATTCAAGCTAATTTCATTCAAGAACATAAAGTAAAATCCAACAACTCCTTATCCTTATGACTTAATTTAAAACAAAACCTTAATTATTTAAGGCAAACGATACATCGAATCCATCAGATTTCCCCTGGTGTATAGAAATAGCTTTGACTATTTTTAAAATATGTAATTGTCCATCACATTGTAACCACAATGAATATAAAAAATTATTTCCACCAAATTTATGATCCCTTTGTACCTTCATGTTAGAAAAAAAAAAAGTGCACAGACCTAGCTCTAGGTACCTACTGGTACCATTATTTCTAGTTGCAGCAACATATTCATCCAAGCTTCTGGGGAAGAAAGTCATGCCATTTTCCCAGAAGTGATCCCAGTTTCTCTCTCACATTCATTTCCCTTTTCACTATTGCTGGAATGAAGTCCTACAGTTCCAATAGTTATCTAATGAATGCAATTTGGAAGCATAAGCCATTTTATATGTTGACATCCTTGGCAACACTATTTTGTTCCAGGAAAACTCTCCAGGAACCTAAGAAGAGGGTATAACATGAGCATCCTGAGAATCTGGGCTAGTGTTGCCATATCACATGGCCTCAAAGTTTCCATCACTCATAATTACTCTTTGATTCTCTGTTCCTTTCATGCAGCACCCACACATGTCTGTTCCTTTCTTTCTTTTCTACAGGCCTTTGTGCTCAAAGATCTTTGTACATGGTCCAACACGTCTCTATTAACTTTTACTCCTTAAGGTGAACTTCTAGATTTAACATTGGCCATGGAAGGCAAGATCTGTATTTCCATGCAGCTTTATAGTGGAGAAGCTACCTGATAAGTGTCATTCAGTGGGTTAACTGATCTTGGTTGAAGGGTCTGCTGCACTGTAGTCTCTCAGTATATATTTACTCCATAAAATAAAGAAAGCACATCATCCACAGGATCAATCGCCACCCGGAAGATACATAAGAAAAAGTGTGGTCATGAAATATATTCTAGAATAAGTAATAGCTCATGAACAATCAGGAGACAACAAGAGAAAGATAGAAAAAGAAAAAAGAAATAACTAGTGTTTTGAGGAAATGCTTAGTGAGTTCCAAAACCAAAAGCATCCCACTTTTATTGTCTGGTTAGTGGTTGATCAGCTTACTGGACAGATTTCTTTTCTGTCTGATAATTCACCCATTGCAAAAATTTGATAAATACAAGTCAATTATAGCATTGCTCAACTGCCATAATCACAGTCATTCAGGACTATTTGATCATTTTATGAAGCTATTCATTCACCACAATAGCTTTCCTGACCTCAGAGGTTTACTGTCTGTTTGCTGGAACAAGGTTGACCTTTTTCACTGCCACTAGGCATCATTTTAAGGAAGAAAATCAAAGTTCCTGTTACTTCGATGGTTAATCTATGGCCTTGAATCTTCTTCTGCAGAAGTTCTTTAAAGGAAAAAATAAAGTATAACTCAACAGTCTGCAGTAACTTCTTGTAAAATCTTAGAAAGTGTCATTTGATATTTGGCCTGATTTGATGAAATTATCCAGATAAAACCAAACTTTTTATTAAGGTATGCAATGACTTGGTTTCAGATTACATTTTCAACCTCATTTCTCTTCTCTCATAAACTGTTTGATTCCCCCCAAAATAAAGCACACGATGTGCTCATTGCATAATATCTTCTGCCATACTGACTATGTGGCTTTATCTACTAGGAACACACTATATTTTCCTTTTCATTTCTATGCACTATTTATTATTATATTTTTGCCCTAATGTTTACAAGCCTTCTTCTTTTTTTATTTTTTTAAACTTTTATTTAATGAATATAAATTTCCAAAGTACAGCTTATGGATTACAATGGCTCCCCCACCCATAACTTCCCTCCCACTCACAACCCTCCCCTTTCCCTCTCCATCTCCCCTTCCATTCACATCAAGAATCATTTTCAATTCTCTTTATATACAGAAGATCAGTTTAGTATATATTAAGTAAAGATTTCAACAGTTTGCCCTCACATAGCAACATCAAGTGAAAAATACTGATAGAGTACTAGTTATAGCATTAAATCACAATGTACAGCACATTAAGGACAGAGATCCTACATGATTTTTTTTTTTAAGAATTGATTAAGTTTCTATGCAATTTCCAATTTAACACCAAGCTTTTTTTTTATTTTCAATTATCTTTATATACAGAAGATCGGTTCAGTATATACTAAGTAACAAGCCTTCTTCTGACCACAATCTGTGAGTATGTCAAAAAAATTCATGGTGGGGTGGATAAGAAACCAGTTAAGATGCCTATATCCCACATATGGGAAACTGGATTTGATACCCATCTTCAGCTTCTGACTCCATCTTCCTACCAACACATGCAAGGGAAGTGGTGCTGATGGTTTCCAGAATTAGGTCTGACCACCACATGGAAGACCTGGGTCACATACCTAGTTCCTGCATTGGCCCCATCCCAGCTTCTGCTCCTGAGGACATCTTGGAATGAACTACTGGATGAGAGCTCTCTCTCTCTCCTTTGGAAATAATTAAAATATTTGTTGAAAATGAAATTGAAAGGTAAATTAATTTGGTGCAAAAATATCTTAAAATTCATACATACTTTATTTAATTATGCACATTTTCTGTGAAATTTTAAAGACTCAGTATGTATATGTACATAGTCTGCTTGAACATCTTCAGTTCCTTCCTATAATACCTAACATTTGTTTATTTTTAATAAGTAATAGTTTTTAAAATTTACTTATTTATTTGAAAGGCAGAGAGGCAATGACAGAAGGCAAGATGAACAGAAACATCTTCCATCCACTGTTTTACTTTTTAAAAGTCCCCAACAGATGGGGATGTGCAAAGCTGAAGCCACAAGCACTGAACTCCATCCTGCTCTCCCACATGTGTTTCAGGGGCCTATGTACTTGGTCCATCACTGGCTGCCTTCCCAGGAACCTCAGCAGGACGCTGGATAAGAAGCAGAGCAGCTGGGATACAAGTGATGCTAATATGATTTCTGACATGGTGAGTGGTAGCTTAATCTGCTGTGTCACAATGCTGGCCCTGATATTTAATATTTTACAATGCATCTTACATAACGATATTTATTAGACATGATATACATTTTATCAGATTCAGCAATAAATGACTATAGTGCCATTTATTTTACATACTAAATGTTGATAAGTAACCTGTTTCCTACAAAAAAGAATTCATGAACAACAATGAGGTATAAGCTTCAGAATAATGAAGATATCAAGATTCACTGCTTTTTTACCTTTAATAAAATTTGGAGAACTTTCATCTTCAAATTATTGTTCTGAAGATTATAAAAGATACAGCAATTTTTTCCTATGAACCTGTTTTCAAAGTATCTTCTCATTACTAGTTTACTTGCATCCTAGTTTTCTAACTGATTTAATCATATCTAAATTTCTTTCAACTTCTTTATTTTTACTTGCACATACTCTTTAACATCCTGTGCTTTCATTTTATCTCCTACCACTTTACCTAAGTACTAACCCAAGATGCCATCAACTCCTCTGGAGCAAGATCAAAGACCTCTTTTTAGTTTCATCCTATTCCTCTCCCATATAGTGCTCACATCGCATCCCATGCTGAAACTCTTCCCACCCTTCCCCCCATGACTCCTTTCAATTGCCAGTCAAATAAATACATTTTGCTCATTTCAGAGTCTTCTTAGTCTCTTAAGTAGATGCTGTGTATGACTTTACCTAGTATTTTAACTTTCTTTCTATACATGATATTCAAACTAGCACATGAGCACAACTTCCTGTACATCACTTGTCCACCCACCACAGCACTTGCCATCTGTACACTGATGGCATAGTCTTTATATCTTGGTTGGCTTCAAAACAAAATCATACTTCTGTGTAAAGCACATGCTGTGTTTCACACTCAGTGAAACAAATTAGATGCTGCCTGAAGTCTCTCCCCTGCTTCTCTTAACTTTTCTGCTTCATTCTTTATCTTGTTCAGAGTCTTACCATTCATCAAAAATTTAAACAAAAACTTGTTATATATGTTTCTTTCCTTTTCCTACTTCTGATAACGTGCTTCTGACAACAGTGACAAATGTAGACATCTCCCCTAATTTTATCACTTTTAATTTATTATTAACTTTGTTAATTAAGCTTTTGAAAGAACTGGCTTAAGTGCCAACAGCAGGTTTTCTAGTTTTCTAATGTTCTTCTTCTTCTTCTTCTTTTTTTTTTTTGACAGGCAGAGTGGACAGTGAGAGAGAGAGAAACAGAGAGAAAGGTCTTCCTTTGCCATTGGTTCACCCTCCAATGGCAGCTGCGGGTGGCGCGCTGCGGCCGGCACACCGCACTGATCTGAAGCCAGGAGCCAGGTGCTTCTCCTGGTCTCCCATGCGAGTGCAGGGCCCAAGGACTTGGGCCATCCTCTACTGCACTCCCGGGCCATAGCAGAGAGCTGGCCTGGAAGAGGGGCAACTGGGACAGAATCTGGGGCCCCGATCGGGACTAGAACCCGGTGTGCCGGCGCCGCAAGGCGGAGGATTAGCCTATTCAGCCACGGCGCTGGCTCTAATGTTCTTTACTCCCTTATTCCTTCTTTCAAATCTATAGCAACATTCCCTCTTCCTTCTGCATGGAGTATGGTTTCTCAGGATCCTGCATGGAGTATGGTCTCTCTGGATCAAAACAAGTTTATGGAAGGTAGGTCCTTTGATCTTTTCAACGCTTTTCATGCTATGGGCATGGTAAATGTAGTGATACTTATTTTATTATCAGATTGTGTGCATTGTATCCTATTAGGTAAAATAAGTATAAATGTAGTAAAAGAAGGGTTCAAATTCAGTTCCAATGTCCTATCCTCTAGCCCAGCAGCATCTGTGTGTCCATGCATTGAACCCTCTCTATTTCAGTGTTCATCCAATCAACCACATTTTTTTATTACTCTTCCTTTTTATATTTCCACCAGACTTTTGCAATGAGCACCTAACTAGTGGTCATTTCTGCTGCCTCTACCAGGTCACTTATGGCCAATGTAATTAGTTTAAGGTGTTCTCAGTAAAGTCCCTATTTGAAAACATCTCACAATTCTTTAAAACTTTAGCCAAGGATTTCCTCTTCTGGAAAATGCATTGGTTCTCCCAAATATAGTAGAGCTCTCCTTCTCTGCTAACAAAGTGCTTAGGTAATTCTACTGGTAGATCATTCAGGAAATTATCTGTGCTCCCTATTACAATGTCAGTGAGCTTCATTTTATCTCTGAATAGCAGAATGTAACATCATGCCAAAATAGAATGAAGGGCTTATAAATATGCTCTGAATGGAGGTAAAGCTAACCAGTTTTGTAGACAACTGGGAAGAGCAGATCACACAATCTCTCATTGCAAAAAAGTATCCAGTTGGAGGTGGGCTTTAAAAGCTGTTAAATATGAAAATTTGATCCCTATATTCCAATGTATTTTCTTCACCTATGCATCTTTAAATAGAATTTCTGTATTCAATATCCACATTTTAAAATATCACTTGTAAACAGAAGGTTTGAATCTCACTGAATATGTTTTCCCAATAAAAACTAACATTAGTACACAATTCAAAACTTTATAGCTTATATATGAAATAGCTTATGTATCTAAATTTCAATTAATATCCCACTTCAATGTTGACCTCATTAGGATATTTATAAGGTGGTCATAGGATTCATTAATTTTGTGGCTGACTTTTACATGAGAGAAACCTCAAATGCATAAGTTAGCAACCAAACTAATGTACTTCTGTTGTTTCATATAACTTCTATCACTCTGCAATGTAAAAATTTAAGAGCAACGAGAAAGACAATGGTACTCTTGGGATGCAGATTGGAAAGATTATATATATATATATATATATATATATATATATATATATATATAATGTATATAAAATTGATGCAGACATAGGTTTATTTATTTGAAAGAGGCAGAGAGAGGGAGAGATAAATAGACAGACATATAGAGAGATGGAGATAGAGAACTTCCATTTACTGACTGATTCCCTAATTGCCCACAACAGCCACGGCTGGGCTAAAGCTGAATTCAGGAGCCAGAAGCTTCATCTGGATCTCCCACATGAGTGTCAGGGGCCCAAGTACTTGCACCACCATTAACTGCTTTCCCAGGAGCATTAGCAGGGAGCCAGATCAGAAGCGCAGCAACTGGGACTCAAGCCAGCACTCAAATATGGGAATTCCAATGTCACAAGCAGTAGCCTAACCCTCTGTATCACAATGCTAACCCATCCATTTTTAATTTATTGAAATTTATTCAAAGAAGTGAAAATAAAGAATTAAGATATGTGAAAATGCCATATTTTCTATTTCTTCAGCTTCTAAACAAAATGCATTCTCTCTCTATCATTTTATGAAGTGTTCACAATGATTACTTTTAAAAATTTAGATATAAAGCCAAATTTTAATTGTGTAATGTGCTTATTTTAAATTATAACTTCATCATTGCAACTGTTATATCCCTTTGCAATATTTTATGATTACTATGGTTTAAAGATAGCAATTGTAGAATTCAAAAAAACAGTGTATCACTATATACATTCATGTTTATCCTTATTGTTTCCCAAACTTAATAATCTACTATGCGGCCGGCGCCGCGGCTCACTAGGCTAATCCTCCGCCTAGCGGTGCCGGCACACCGGGTTCTAGTCCCGGTCGGGGCACCGATCCTGTCCCGGTTGCCCCTCTTCCAGGCCAGCTCTCTGCTGTGGCCAGGGAGTGCAGTGGAGGATGGCCCAAGTGCTTGGGCCCTGCACCCCATGGGAGACCAGGATAAGCACCTGGCTCCTGCCATCGGATCAGCGCGGTGCGCCGGCCGCAGCGCGCTACCGTGGCGGCCATTGGAGGGTGAACCAACGGCAAAAGGAAGACCTTTCTCTCTGTTTCTCTCTCTCTCACTGTCCACTCTGCCTGTCAAAAAAGAAAAAAAAATAATCTACTATGCTTTTGCTGTTTGTTAGTTCTAGAACTAACATATACAAAAATAAATGCCACATGATTTCATTTTAATATCAATTGATTTTTGATTAATGTACATACTTTGGTAGCATTTTTAAAATTTTAATATGTCACTTTTCTTTAATAAGCAGCAAACTCATAAAGAGATTTAAATTTTAAGACTGAAGATTATACATTCAGATTTCAAAATAATGACAATTGATTCTATAAGTAGTCTACCAAATATATTTTGGACTGTGGACTATCTATTTTGTCAACATAATTAACTACTTTTTGCACAAATACACACTCAATGACACACTAAGGGATGGGTGTTGTGTCATCCCACACTGGAGTATCTGGTTCAAGTCCCAACTACTTCATGCTTCCAATCTAGCTGTTTGCTAATGATCTGGAAAGCAGTAATCATTGGTCCAAATACTTGAGTTCCTGCTACTCCTGTGGGAGACCTGAATGGAGGGCTTTGACCTGTCCTAACCCCGCTATTGTGGGCATTTGGGGAGTAGACTAGAGGGTGTCTCCCGTTTCTCTCTCTTTCTCTCACTCTGCCTTCCACTTAATTAACTAAATAAATTAATTAAAAATCAAAATATTGTTTATAAACACTGTTGGGTATTTATCTGAACTGCCCATACACATTCTCTGGTAGCTATAGGAGAAAAATGATTGAAAATAAAATAGAGACGTGTGAATGCAGCCTGTTGAAATCCTTGCTTAGTATATACTAAGTTGATCTTCAGTATATGAAGGTAATTAAAAATGAAACTCGATAAAGGGCGGGATGGGAGAGGGAAAGGGGAGGGCCGTGGGAGGGAGGGAGGTTGGGGGGAAGCCACAACAATACAAAAGTTGCACTTTGTAAATTCATATTTATGAAATAAAAAAAAAGAAAAGAAAATAGAGAAAGAAACGATAAAAAAGAAGTCAGTATCTTGAGTCAATCAGCACCATGATACAGATTTGAATAATTCAAACACTTGGTACTTACCCTTAATTTATACAAATTGTTTTCCATACCTTGCATTAAGTAAAGTAAATATTATAATGAAAAAATTAATAAATAAAAAAGAAAAAAAAAGATCTATCTTCTCAGTAAATTTTAAATATCTAATATAGCATGCCTAATGATAGGCATTATGTTAAACAGTAAATCTCTATATGTTATTTATCTTGAATAACTGAAACTTTGTGCCATTTGACTGACATCTCTCCCATTTCTTCTCTTCCTAGTCTCCAGTACCACCATTCAACTGTCTGTTTCAATGAGACTGAGTATTTAAAATTTCTCATATAAGTGGTATTGTGTAGTACCTGTTCTCCTGCGTATGATGTTTTTTGCTTAGCATAATTTTCTCTAGGTTCACTCATACTGATGCAAATAGCAGGATTCTCTTCCTTTTAATGGTGAATAATATTCAAGTATATGAGGCTACTTCACAAAGTTCATGGGTGGTGGTGGGCTTGGATGGTCCCATCCTATATAGGAGTGCCTATTTGAGTCCTAGCCAGGATTCCTATTCCAGATTCCTGCAAATGCACATCCTGGTAGGCAGGAGGTGATGGCTCAATTACTTGGGTGTCTGCCATTCACGTGGAAGGCTTGGATTGAGTTCTGGGCCTCTGGGCTTCTGTGTGTGTGTGTGTGTGTATACATATGTATGTGTATATACATATGTGTGTATATATATATGCACATATATACATATATTTCTTTTAAATTATTTTTGTCTCTAATATAAATGTGGTTGTTTTGTATTCCATTTTGAAATATGTTTTTGCTAGTGCATAGAAAGAAAACTTATTTTTTTTTCAATGTTGATTTTGTATCCTTTATACTCTGGAATTTATTTACTAGTTTTATGTATTTTGTAGAATCCTTAGGATGTTCTAAATATAAGATGATGTTACCTACAAAAAATGCTTCTAATTATTTCTTTCTGTTTTAAAAGCCTTTTATTACTTTTACTTCCATAATTGCCCTAATTAGGATGTCCAGCCTCATACTGAATAAAATTGACTATTGTGTGCATCTTTGCCTTGCTGTAGATATTAGAGTGAAAATTTTCAGTTTTCATTAAATAGTATGATGCTGGCTTTCAACTTTATTAACTGTGTTGATGTAAATTCCTTCAATGTAATACACCCAATTAACAGAATGAAGGTTAAAAAACATCAGATGACCATAACAACAGGTGCCAGAAAGTCATTTCACATAATTCCACACCTTCTCATGATAACAATTCTTTTTAAAAAAAATTTTTTTTTTGACAGACAGAGTTAGACAGTGAGGAGACAGAGAGAAAGGTCTTTCTTCTGTTCGTTCACTCCCCAAATGGCCTCCATGGCCGGCGCTGCACCGATCCAAAGCCAGGAGCCAGGCGCTTCTTCCTGTTTCCCATGCAGGTGCAGGTGCCCAAGCACTTGGGCCATCCTCCACTGCCTTCCTGGGCCATAGCAGAGAGCTGGACTGGAAGAGGAGCAACTGGGACTAGAACCCAGCGCCCATATGGGATGCTGGTGCCGCAGGTGGAGGATTAACCAAGTGAACCACGGCACAGGACCCCATGATAACAACTCTTAACAAATTATGAAAAAAGGAAATTATTTCATCTTTTTTAGAATAAAAAATCAAGATAAGTATAAATCTTCCATCTTGAGTTTAATGTCTCTTTCAGCATCACAATGTAGCATTCAAAATGGCTTGAGTATCAATAAACATAGAAAACAGTGGGCAAATTTCTGCTCCAAAGTTTACTGTTGTATGCGACCTTCTGAAAACCACCATGCATGATAAATAGTCCTAGTACTCTATCATCTGGTTCTCTTCTACTGGATCAGCAAGAGATATGAATTTCCCAGTTTCTTTGTATCATATATGGGCTGATTCTGTATAAATCTTCGTGAGTTTCTCTGCTGTTCTCTGTACCTTGGATGGTAATACCATGCTTGGTGTTTAAAAAACCAAGCCACAAAGTAGAAAGAACCTGAATTTTGAATAACCAATCAGAAGAATTGTTGCCCTGTAGAGTCAGGTAACAATCTTCCCAGGCATGTAGCCTGAATGAGAGGTAAACATTCTGTGTACTCAGTCACATAAGACATTCTGTGAATAGTGTTAACGTGCCAGCCATAATCAACCTTATGCCAAAACAGGTAACAAAATTGGGACATTGCCACAATTAAACCACAAATAGTTGCCATTATGTTAGCAGGTAGGCCACTAGTGTCAAGAAGCCTATTAGAGACCGGCAAGATTATTTTCCATGTTATGCAGTGATGAAACACTTGGGAAACTTTTCTGCAATAAATCAGGAGGGAAAACGTGTGCCTATTATTTAGTAAAACACAACAAATGCTATGCATACACACACACTCCCTTATATTTGCATATATAAGTATATGCATATCTATAACCATTATTATGATTTATGTGATATGTAAGAGAAGTTTGTGTGAGGTGATAGAAATACCATCAACTATACCACAAGTTTTTCAATAATCAATACTAACATTCCTTTTTCTGTTGAATAGTTTCCCTTCAAGCTTGTGTTCAAAATAAAAGATCTTAGCATATGTGCTTAACAGCTACTTAAAAATTACACACATTATATATATTAAAGTAGTCTTGTGATATAATACCAGACAATGTCCACTCATAAATTCAAAGGAATTCCTAATGAACAAATTAAGATTTATGACAACTTTTTACTTAAATTTATCCCTATTTCCAAATAAACTTACAAAGCACAGAATGATTCACTGATTTAACCAATGTCAAACAACAAAGTTGAAGACTCAAAGTCAAGTTCAACTCCAGAGTATGAAGTACTTCTGTATTATATAAATCCAAATTAAGTCTAATGAAAAGTCAAGGAGAAATAGAAATTGTTTCATTAACATCAGAAGGCTAGCATGTAGATTCCTTTCATTACTACTCCATGGCTTACAGAATTCCACCACAGATATCACCAAGACCAGTAAGGAGAGCAGCAAGAGAGCAATGTGCTATTACTGATTTATTATAAATAAGAAATCTATACATATATATTTATAGAAAAGTATATACCGCTTTATGTTACTGGTTTGTATAAAACAATATTCTGAAGATTTAAGAAGTGAGATAGATTTTGTTTTGTCAGACATAAGAATAAAGAAGGTTGGTCCAGAAAACTTATGCCTATAAGGAACAAAAGAACATTCAGGGCCGGCGCCATGGCTCACTTGGTTAATCCTCCGCCTACGGCGCCAGCATCCCATATGGGCGCAGAGTTCTAGTCCCGGTTGCTCCTCTTCCAGTCCAGCTCTCTGCTGTGGCCTGGGAAGGCAGTGGAGGATGGCCCAAGTGCTTGTGCACCTGCACCCGCATGGGAGACCAGGAAGAAGCACCTGGCTTTGGATTGGCGCAGTGTGCCGGCTGTAGCGGCCATTTGGGGAGTGAACCAACGGAAGGAAGACCTTTCTCTCTGTCTCTCTCCCTCACTGTCTAACTCTATCTGTCAAATAAAAAAAAAATTCAAAACACTGCAGTCTAAAAAATGTTTAAGCATGCAACTTATATAATTTACACATGCAATTCATACAGTCTTAGAGATATTGTAAACACTACTGATTTTAGTAAAGTTGCCTGCAATTTAGTTCTTACATCACAAATTTTAAAAACAAAAAGATAGAATTCAGATCAGCATATAGCTGTGTTGTTGATCAGTAAGTTACTGAACTGCAGACACTTCATTTTGATTTTTAATGAAAGAAACTATCTTAAGTGACTTTTCTGAAAATTGCTTTTGAATCCACGGAGAATACCTAGTGTAGAGCTTAGCTTCATAACTGTAACCTTGGAAAGTTTCATCATGATTATGGTGGTTGTTGCTGCTGCCATATATTAAGGACTTACCAGGAAAAAAAAAAAAAACAATGATTTTGAAGATCCTAATCTTTGCATTTAACGTGCTTAAGTTCAGTTACAGAATCTAAAGTATAAACGTAATGCCTCCTTCTTAAACTTCTTAACTCACTGGGACACTAAGATGCTAACCTTGTTTCAATTAATAAAGAAAGCTGTGCAAGAGAGGACAGCCTATGAGTTAACCAGCTTATTCTGTGTAACATTTAATAAACATTTTTGAAAATAGCATGTCTCCAGAATTTCAGTGACAAACATGAAATTGCCTTTTCAATCACTAATAAGATAGTTACACAATAAAATAAAATGGCAGTGGCACACTGGTTTTAGTTATGATGTCATAAGCAATTGATTGGTGCCATCTGGCTAGAGTGCTGTTTTTGGAGGATTTTATTGCAAGATAATTCTATGGTCAGTGTCTGCCATAGGAAAACAAAGTCAGTGAGAATCTTTGGTGCTTGTTCGGGGAGTTCATGACTAATACAGAAATTTTGTTCTGAAAAAATAGAACCAAAGAAAACATTACTGTGCATTCTTTGAAGCATTTTATTTTTTGAAAAGCAAAGAGACAAAAAGACAGAGACAGTGACAAAGAGACAAGTCTCCCATCCACCAGTTTACTCCCCAGATACCCATAACACTGGGGCTAGGTCAAGGCCAAAACCAGGAAATGGTAACTAAACCCCATGAGAGTGGCAGGGACCCAAGTACTTGAGTCATCACTTGTTGCCTCTTAGGTTGTACATTACTGGCAAGCTAGAAGTAGGGGGTGGAGCCAGGAATGAAACTCAGGCACTTCAGTATTGGACGCAGGCAGCACAAGTGGCTTCTTAATCACTCTACTAAAAGCTCAGCACCCCTACCTATTTAATCATTATTGATAGAAAATATAGCTACTTTATTCCCACCAGACATAGAAAAGGACACTTACTATGAATCAAGGACGGACAACTATACACCTGCACATTTATCTTTCACCCATGCACTGAGAATATTCTGAAAGACTTGGGATTAATGTTAACACCAGTCTGATATTGACTAAAAAACAAACAAACAAACAAAAAATGAAAACTTTATCTTACCGATAAAAGGGAAAACATTCACCTAAAAGATTTCATTTGAGGACTGAACACCAATGTTTAGCATGATGTCAGACAAAAATTACTGGATATATGGATGCAATAATCTTGATGAACATTACATTAGAGAGTGTGTGCTGGGGGCAGAGTATGTTTAGGCTTTGCTTTCCTTGCTTCTTGCTTGTTTGTTTCCTGTACTCCTTAGCCAGGACAGAAATTTTCATTTTAATCATAAGATAGGGAAGTAGTGTTGGGACTTAAAGAGAAATGTAAATACCTCACAGAGAAATAATCCTTGGGGCACAAAATCCACAGCCATCATGCACAATGTATTTTGGGAGGCAACATCCTGAATACATTTCTATGTCAGAGTAAACTGGAGCTCTTCCAAAATAGAATCAAATACTTGGTCTTTCTAAAAAATGATTTCTTCAATTAATTTACTTAGAGTGACAGGAAAGAGAGAACTCCTATCCAAATGCCCATGACATGTGGGAACTGACTAGGCTGAAGCCGTAAACAGGAGGCCCTATGTGGATCTGCCATGTGGGTGACTGGGACCAAAGTGAGCCATCACGGCTGCTTCCCAGAGTATGTATTAGCAGAACACTAGAATTGGAAGTATATGAGGGATTTGAACCCAGGAACTCCAATATAAAATGTGCGCATCCCAAGTTGTATCTTAATCACTCCTCAAAATGCTCCCACATCCCTAATACACACACACACACACACACACATACTTGGTCTGGAAATAATCAGGTAAGGCAAATTTACTTAGTTATAGTGTTTTAAAAGAATCTTCATCACAAATAGTCTTTTCATATTTAGGGATTATTTGACTAGAAAATACAGACTCACATTGCAATTAATCAGATGGCAAATAAATTTTTTTAAGAAATGAGGTGAAGTCTTTATTGCTATTTTTGGCATCCAGATCATTACTTCTACTTTCTGATCTTGTTATACGTGAAGAGTTTTGTGTGTCCCAGTAAACAAACTCCAGCCCATATTGTTCTTACAAAAAAAAAAATCTATTTCTCTGAACTTCCTTGCACTGAGATTTCTGGAGTCATTTGTGCTTCCCTATGTATATCAAAGAGGTCACACTGAGAACAAAATTAGCAACTATACAATAAAAGCTGGGAAAAAGTTACAAAGAGAAACTCAAATATTTTCATGTTAAATGAGAAAGAAGCTAGAGAAAAGCTAGTAGAGTCTAAAGAATCATATTCTCACTTAAGAGATCATAAATTTATCCTTCAAGGCATTGGCAAGATGCCAGTTTAAAGTTCAGGGCAAGAGCAGATTTTCAAATCAAGGTTATGTTGCCTGCACTGATCAATTTTCAGAATAAAAAGAGTCAAGGCTTATAGAGTAAAGCTGCCTGCAGTGCCGGCATCCCATATGGGCACCAGTTCAAGTATCAGCTGCTGCACTTCCTATCCAGCTCTCTGCTATGGCCCGGAAAAGCAGTAGAAGATGGCCCAAGTGCTTGGGGCCCTGCGCCCACATGAGAAACCGGGAAGAAGCTCCTGGGTTCTGGCTTCAGATTGGCCCAGCTCTGGCCATTGCGGCCATTTGGAGAGTGAATCAGTGGATGGAAGACTTCCCTCTCTCTCTGCCTCTGCCTCTTCCTCTGGCTCTCGGGCTCTTTGGCTCTCTGTAACTCTACCTTACAAATAAATAAATAAATCTTTTTTTTTAAAAAAAAAGAATAAAAAGGGTCCAACAGAAAAGACTACTAAGATACAAGCATGTGTGTGTGTTTATGTTGTGTAGGGCCAGTAACCCTAAAATAGTGGTTTCTCTATGGATGTGAGAGAGGCTGAGTAACTGTTTTATGTATACCTTTCCTTCCTTTACCTTCTTTCATATTGGTGACCATGTTTCTGTGTTTCTGTGTGTAACACATCTTTAAGCATCTTTTGCAGGGCAGGATGAGTGGCAACAAATTCTTTCAGTTTCTGTTTGCTATGAAAAGTCTTAATTTCACCTTCATTCACAAATGAGAGCTTTGCAGGATATAGTATTCTGGGCTGGCAGTTGTTCTCTCTTAGTACCTGGGCTATGTCTCTCCATTCCCTTCTAGCTTGTAGGGTTTCTGATGAGAAGTCTGCTGTGAGTCTAATTGGAGATCCTCTGAGAGTAATCTGACGTTTCTCTCTTGCACATTTTAGGATCTTTTCTTTATGTTTCACTGTGGTGAGTTTGATTACAACATGTCGTGGTGAGGATCTCTTTTGGTCATGTTTATTAGGGGTTCTATAAGCTTCCTGTACTAAGATGCCTCTGTCCTTCTCCAAACCTGGGAAATTTTCTGCTAGTATCTCACTGAAAAGTATATCCTTTCTCCCTCTCCATGCCTTCAGGAACTCCTAGAACCCGAATGTTGGGTTTTTTAATAGTATCCTGTAGATTCCCAACAATATTTTTTAGATTTCTAATTTCTTCTTCTTTTCTTTGGTTTGCCTGTTTCCTTTCCTGTTCTCTGTCTTCTAAGTCTGATATTCTCTCTTCTGCTTTGCCCATTCTGTTTTTAAGGCTCTCTAATGTGTTTGTCATTTGATCTATTGAATTCTTCATTTCATTATGATTTCTTGTCACTATCATTTCATTTTCACGAGAAAGATTTTCTATCTTGTCCATTAAGGATTTCTGTAGTTCAAGAATTTGTTTGTGAGAACTTCTTAATGTTCTTATCAATTTTTTGAGATCCGCTTCTTGCATTTCTTCAATCTCATCATCTTCATAATCTTGCATTGGCGTGTCTTTTTCATTTGGGGGCGTCATAGTGTCTTCCTTGTTCTTGTTAGCTTGGTTTTTGCGTTTGTTGTTTGGCATATTGGAGATATTTGGTTTCTTCACTGTGGTGTTTTTTCTTGTTACACTATGGCTCTATATTAAGTGGACTGTCTGCTTTCAGTGGAGCCTTAGAGGCTTCAGGTGAGTGTGGACTGAGAGCTGTGTTTGGTTCCTCAGGGTTGAGGGTGTGTCAAAGATGACACTCCCAGGTTAGGCGTGGTAAATCTCTCTTTCTTTTTTTGATTCAAAAGGGAAGTAATTCCGCACAGTTAGTTAGCAAGCGAATGATATACCCACAGGAGCCAGAGATCGGAAGCTCTTTCCCAAGGACCACACAGGGAATCTGTGCTGCCCTCAGTGTGGGCTCCAATTCTCCTGCAGTCTCCCCCTGGGTTGCCAAGTTAGATGCTAATCTCCTGTTATTTCACCTCTCCCCCCAGAGTCAGGTGTTTCTGCTAGGCTCAGGGCTGGTGCAGACCTGAGGTCGCCCTGCTTATGACGTATGTCCAAAATGGCGCCTGCTCTGTCTTGCTTGCCTTTGAGAGGTGAGCGGAGAGAGAGAAACTCGTGTCCGTATCGGTCACTTTTTTTATTTTTTTCCTCTCTCTCTTCTAGTTAGCCTGGTGAATTTTTCCCCATGGAGTTTCAAGCCTCGTTCCCTCTAGCCTCCTCTTTCTGCTTGCCCACTGGTGTCTCGGGCTATTGAGATTCGGCTCACCTCGCGTTCCAGCGCTGGTGCGTTGAGTCTGCCGCTAGTGTCCCGAACTTGGGTTTCCACGCTCTCCACGCAGGTCCACTGTGAATCACTAGTTCCGGAAGAGTTTCCTCTGCTGTTTCATCCCCTACTCTTCCTTGACCATGCAATATCTCCACTTATATTAAACTGTCTTTCCCCCGGACTAATAGTGTGCTCCCTGTCTATTCCGCCATCTTGCCGCTCTCCCACCTTTCAGAACAGTTTTTCAACAATAACCATGTATTGTCATTTTCAGGGAAAACAATAAAATTGATCCAGCAAACCTAAATACATGCTCACGTGGCTCTTCTCTAGTCCAGGGTACACAGTGAGAGAATGGCATGCCTACTATTTCTTTCCTCTTTTTACTTCCCAATAGTGCAGGGTTTACAGCACAGGAAAGTCCTGTTGAGGATTAAAATTTCAACATTTTAGAACCACTTTTAGGGAAGTCCACTTATTGACCTGAGAATCCATTGTACTAAGAGGGTAAAGGACAAAGCAACATCTTTATACTCTTTATGTTCTACAGCAGTGCTTTATTAATTGTGAGACTTGACCCATCCAAAGGTTATCTAATCAGTTTAGTGGGTCAAGAAACAAGTGTCTTAAACACTGATAGGGCTGAACGGAAAAAGAAAAGAAAATATAGCACAAAGCATGAAGCATACAAATGCATTAGAGTTAAAAATTATGTGAGTGGTAAGCATTTGGCCTAGTGGTCATGACACCACCTAGAATCCCCATATCCGAGCCTGGTATTTTTAAGCCACTGACTGTGATATTGGCATCCTATAAGGTTGCCAGTTCAAGACTCAGCTGCTCCACCTCTGATCCAACTCCCTGCTAATGCGCCTGGGAAAGCAGAGGAAGATGGTTCAAGTACTTGGGCCTCTGCACCTACATGGGAGACCCAGATGGAGTTCTTGGTTCCTGGCGTTGGCCTGGGTCAGCCCTGGCTGTTGCAGCCATTTGGGGAGGGAATCATCAGATGGAGGATTGATCTCTCTCTCTCTCTATCACACACACACACACACACACACACATACCTTCCTTCTCCTCACCCCCATCTTTGCCTCTGTCTTTTCCTTTCTCTCTGTAATTCTGCCTTGCAAGTAAAATAAGTAAATCTTTAAAGAAAAAGAAACCCCCATATCCCAAAATTGAGAGCCTAGTTCTAAGAGCACTGCTCTTGGGAGACAGAAGTAATGGCTCAAATAATTGGGGCCCTGTCACCCTTGTGGGAGACCTACATTGAGTTCCTGGCTTCTGGCATCAGCTCAGCCCTGACCTGACCACCATGGGCATTTGGGAAACTAACTAATAGATGGGAGTGCGCGCTCTCTCTCTCTCTCATCTCTCCCCTACATTAGGCTAAATATATTTCTTAGTGTACACTACTGAGGAAGAAGTGATAAGCACTGATTTGGATAAAGTACCTGTGGGATAATTGTATTTGAGAGAATGCAGCAAATCCCTTACCTTCATTCTTACATTTATGGGAATTCCTTTATTTCTTTAATATTGAAGTAAACTGAAAGTATTTCTCCTACTCCCTCCTCTATAGTTCATTCTGATTTGAGGACTGATTTGTATTTCCTGCCTTGAATTTTCTATTTTAGATCTACTTGATACTGTCAAACAGGAGAAGAGCTAAGGGAAAGACAAGTGAGCAGGGGCACTGTCCATGTCAGAGAGTAGGGAACAGCAGAGCTGCTATGGCCAAGTTCAGGGAATGTTCTGAGTCAAAGGATGCTGCTGAAATTCCACAGGGATTGGCCTCCAGTGCTGCAAATTTGGGAAAAAGTTTATACCTGTGGTTTGTGCTGTTGTCAGTTGTTTTTGGCAGAGGTGGAGTCCCTCTGCTAGAAAATCTTGGATGGGAAATAGATTCTCTAAAAAACTACTGAATGTATCTCAGAGGGAACTCATATTTGAATGTTCTCTGTAAAGTATACCGCCAGTGGTAAAAGTAGGCCAAACATGCAGAGCCCAGAGAAAGAACAGACACTCTCCAGCCCCTAATGATGCATATGCATTACAGTCCAACCTGGACCCAGCGAAGGCTGGAAGGAATCAAGAGCTTATCAACACACAAAGGACTACATCCCACTTTAGCACCAGGTCTTAACAAATCCATGAGACTCTAAATAACCAAAAATGTCTGAAATGCTATGAAATCAGATTATTTTACTGTGGGAGCATTTATTGGAGAACATAATACTACTTACCAAACCTCAGTTGACCTGCACGCAAACATCCACCACACACACCCCAAGCCACACATGTACACACGATACACCAACACAATTGCAAAACTGGCCTAACTCGCTTGAAAGGTGACCATTTATTTGTGTAACAGAATATATTCTTTGATGTAATCCTTTATAAATTGGCAATATAGTTACCTATTTGCTTTGTTACTTTAAGTGCACTAAAACCTAGTCAGTATTAAGATGATTATAATAAAGTTGCTAGTAGTTTGTTTTTATGACTCAACTTTGGTCATCACCAACTATTGTGATTTAATAAGATTTTTAATTTTCATGAATTGTTTTTGATTGAACCTTATATTGAAATGAAGTTAACTCATACACATTGCAGAGTACTTGTTGCAAGGACATCTAATAATGGGAACATGCATAGAATGCTTAGCACCAAGGGTAGAACATATTAGCTACTGAATAAACAGCATCTGTTATTATGATTACAGGAAATATTAGTGCTTATACAGATTCAGAGCCCAAAATGAATGCATTCATCTCATTCAATATGCATTTTTGGGAACTTGTCATGTTCACTGATTATGAAAAGAATAAAATTGGCTTGGTTGCTTTGTGTGAGGATAATGTGGAATGCACACTAGCACTCACATAGGGCAGAGTGTTTGTTAGCAGTCTCTACATGATGATGCTACACATGCTCTGAAGAAGAAGGTCTACCACACTTGGGAAATGCAAAGACATCAGGGAATCAGAAAAATCAAACCCAAAAATTGAAGCTCAAACAAGAGGTTCAGTTAATCATAGTAGGCAAATTAACGAGATGTGAAAAGGGATAACATGCTTTTCTGGACCAATCTATCACATTATCATTCCCAAGTTTATTAAATGCATTTTCCGTATGCCCAGCATCTCAGCATCTAAGATATGACATTCAAAGCTCATTAAAACAAAGAAAAACTGCACAATTTTGTCTTTTTTTCAAGAAAAATACGGTGAGGCCCAGTAATGTTCCATTAAAGTAGCTATAAGTTTAATTCAAGCTTCTGAGAACAGAAATCACACTTTCATCTTTTCATCTCAAAGAGGAGCTCAGGTGTGCTAGAAATGTAGGCCAAAGCCTTGAGTGCTCTGGTGGAAGGTGTGACGCAATGTGGATGCCAGTGACACCTATTCAGAATGAAACAATGAACCTAGCCTAGTCGTAGATTTCTATCAGTCAATTTCCACTTGCAAGGAAGGAAGAGAATGGGAAAGGGGAAATCACATGCAGGAGACTCATAAGCACTTCTAAACTTCAGTTAAAATGGGATCAAATTTAGTAGGGATGAAAATCTCCCAGAGAACTGGAAAAAACAGACTCAGGTCCTATTCTACTTCAATGAGCATGGACCTGGATGTTTATCAATATTCTCCAAGTGATTCTAATAACCACTAGGCTTTGAGAACCATTGCTCTGATGACAGATACGGTAGGGCTGATCAAGAACCATGGTTAGGGGACCAGAGAAGAGCAGAGATGGGGAGATCCAGGGAAAAAGCAAGCAGGGCTGGGTTTATTTGACAGAGCTCTACTTCTTAAACACAATATTTAGGGACTAGAGCACATTATGCAAAGAAGCCTGGTGAGATTCACTGCAGCCTAATGATGGATTGATGAATAGGAGAGATCCCTAATTGGGACTTGAAGGTCCTTAAATGCACTGGAACTTTCTTTTTCCTATTAAAGAGATGGATTTCTTTAGAAAAATGAAACCCTTGGAGTATGATGATTTTTTTTCTCCACCTCTGAAACTAGGTATATAGTACCCAAAACTACTAAATTCTTTATCATGAAATGTGAGAAATATAATCAAAACAATTTACACAACATAGGCAGCTTATGATAAGCATACACATTGGTAAGTCAAACACATATCTTTATAGAAAGGGATAAAGGAAAAAGAACATACACATTCTTGATTTAATCTATCAAGTTTAGAGTTACTGATTCCTACTAAATAACTTCAGATTTGGAATTCTATGACTTATTTTTCGTTAATTATTCTATATTAACTTTGTTTCCACTAGAGAATTTAAAATATCTCAGTTTAAACCTATTTCAAAGCCGGCGCCATGCAGTTAATCCTCTGCCTGCAGTGCCGGCATTCCATATGGGTGCCAGTTCAAGTCCGAGCTGCCCCTCTTTCAATCCAGTTCTCTGCTGTGGTCTGGGAAAGCAGTGGAGGAGTGGAGGATAGCCCAAGTGCTTGGGCCCCTGCACTCTCATGGGAGACCAGGAAAAAGCACCTGGCTCTTGGCTTCCGATCAGCGCAGCTCGGGCCGTTGCGACCACCTGGAGAGTGAACCAATGGAAGGAAGATCTTTCTCTCTCCCTCTCTCTCTCTCTCTCTCACTGTCTGTAACTCTACCTCTCAAATAAATAAATAAAATCTTTAAAAAAATAAATAAGAAAATCTTTTAAAAAATTACTTCAAACACAGAAATATAGGATAATAAAAGCATACAACTCCACAGGAGAGAGTCTACTTCAAATAATAAAATACAGTTTTCTCTTTTTCCTCTTTGTTAAATTCTCTTCTTTCTCCTTTTTCTTCTTTATGGCTTTGAACACTGAAGCATTCCGTTTTCCTCATCCCTACTCTGGAGGCTCAGCTTCCATCCCCCCCTCAATTATGTAAATGAATTAATTTTCACTTTGGTTTAAAAGTTTCTACTAGAGCATGTCAGTAGCTATCAATCTTCAAAATTGATTTTAATGTGTTACTGAAAAATTATTTATATTTCCTTTCTAGCAAACTATCTGCAATATTAGAGCATTATAGATTCTTCTTCTTTTATATGTATCTGCAGTTTGCAAATTTTACATTTAATTTGATATCAAAAAGCACCCCCAAAATATACAGTACGCAAATAATTACCAGATCTTGGCAGCTTTAGTAGAATCTTTCCTAACACAATTTCTTCTTCACAAAATGCAATATTCATTAATATGTAAATGTATGACAATAATATGATAATTTAATATAAGCTCCCTTTTTTCTAAAGACCAAAATCATAAGACGTCTTGGAAAAATCCCAGAAGAAAAGTAGTCAAAACAATAATTAGTGAAAATGTTAACTAATGCTGGCATTCATGGTAGGAACACTACCTTCAAAATTAAAAGAAAGCATAGAACAACTCCACAGACTGCCATATCCATTCAACGGGATACTATTCAGTAGTAAAAGAAATGGATTACTGATTCACATAGCAGCATGAGGGATATCAAATGCATTGTGTCACTAAAGGCTACATTCATATTGAGGAGTTTTTACTTTTATGATAATCTGGAGAAGGCAAAGCTGTCTGCATAGAAAATAAATGAGTTTCTTTCAAGGAGTGAGAGTCAAGGAAAGGTGACTGAAGAGGGGCACAGGTGGTCCTGGCAAATGCTCTGTATCTGAACTTTGGTAGCACTTATTTGACCAAACATATTGGTCAAAATTTAGAACAGGTTAGTAGAAAGAACAAGTACATAAATTTCATCTTAAAAGGCATGACAACAGAAAAAGAGAAAAAGAAAAGAAAACTTGGATTCCCACAATTTCTGTACTACAAGATAATTATTTCTCAAGGATTTCATGTACTCTGAAAACTGACCTTACTGACAAATAATACTAAAAATAGCATTTGTACTGAAATGAAAAATACATTTGTTGAATTATATCCCTAGAATCTCACATGTTCATATAATTCACTCTATGCATAACATTTTATTTTGTGTAACTTGAGAAGGAAGGACACGCAAGCTTCAAATATGACTCCCCCCAAAAAATTTAAATTTAAATTGAGGCTTGTATTTAGCCTAGCAGGTAAGACATTGGTTAGGATGCACATTTCCCACATTAGAGTTCCTACATCTGTGACCTCAGCTTCCTGTAAGTGTAGTTTGGTTCCTGTCACCATGGGAGACTTGAGTTGAGTACTTAGTTCCTGACTTTGATCCCAGCCCAGTGTCAGCTGTTGCAGGCATTTCAAGAGTGAATCAGTGGATAGGAGTGTTCCTCTCTTTCTCTCTCACTCTCTTTCTCTCTCTCTCTCTCCCTCACACACAGAAATAAGCAAAATAATTACATTACATTAAGTAATAAAAACAATGAGAAGATCAATACTGTTCGAAAGTTTTGAACTCATAGTGCGGGAAGATGTGGTTGTCTTTATTTTTTTAATAAATTGTCCTATTTTTGCCTATAAGAACATCCCAGTGACATGATTATATAGGATTTATGGCTATTTCTTTTAAATTTATGCATTTGAAAGGCAGAATCACAGGGCGAGAGAGAGAGAGAGAGAGAGAGAGAGAGAAATGGAGAGACAGTGAGAAAGGTCTTCTAACCACTGGTTCACTCCCCAAATGGCCAGAATGCCCAGATCCGGGCTGATCCAAAGCCAGGAACCAGGAGCTTCCTCTGAGTCTCCCACATGGACTCAGGTGCCCAAACACTTGATCCATCTTCCACTGCTTTCTCAAGCCATCAACAGAGAGCTGGATTGGAAGAGGAGCTGCTGGGAAATGAACTGGTGACCATATGGGATACCAGTGCTGCAGTTGGCAGCTTTACAACACCGGCTCTGCCAGCTTTTAATAGAGTACCTGAAATGTAATGTATTGGAGTGAAATAGACATTTTTGGGATTTGATGGGGGCCATTGCTGTGGAGCAGTAGGATAATCCTCCACCTGCAGCGCCGGCATCCCATATGGGTGCCGGTTCTAGTCCTGGTTGCTCTTTTTCCAATCCAGCTCTCTGCTGTGGCCTGGGAAGGCAGTAGAAGATGGCCCAAGTCCTTGGACCCCTGCACCCATGTGGGAAGACTGGGAAGAAGCTCCTGGCTCCTGGCTTCGGATTGGCGCAACTCCGGCCGTTGCGGTCATTTGAGGAGTGAACCAACAGAAGGAAGACCTTTCTCTCTGCCTCTCCCTCTTACTGTCTGTAACTCTACCTCTCAAATAAATAAAGTCTTTAAAAAAGAGAGAGAGATGATGATTGCTTACAGTCCTTGTATCTTCCATTGAGGAACAGTGTTTTTTTTTTGTTCTTCATACTATCTGTTAAACTCTTTTACATAGTGTAGGATTACGTCCATTAAGTAGACTGAAAACAGATCTTTGTAAAATTAAGAGTGGGAATGTGAGAGGGAGGAGGTGGAAGGGTTGCAGCACAGGAAGGAGGAAGTGTCACTATGTTCCTAAATCTGCATATGTGAAATACAACAAACTTGTATAACTTAAGTAAAATTAAAAAATAATTTCTTAAACAAAAAAATTAAATGTGCTTTGATATATGTATTACAGTGCCTTGTTTTGGAAACACCTTATTTCATTTGGTTTTAATTGATATCTGTAGTTCTTCAGACATGAACAGATTCATTAGGGTACATGGAAAGTTTAATGCATTACAATTGCTTATGTGAAGGTAATGTCATTAGCACTGAGCAAAATCTTAAGTGCAAAAGTAATTTGAAAAAAAAATGACTTTTGCTCCAAAATCAATTTCCTCCTCCCAGATACTTATCACATTAAGCTTTTTCCAACTACATTTGTGGAAATACTACAGTGGTACACTGTTAAAAGTGGTTAAAATGAACACTTTCATAAACTCAAATATAGATAGAAGTGCTCAGTAAAATGTCATTTATAAAGTATTAAGTGTTTCATAGCCAAATAAAATTACTTGACACAATATTACATGACAGATAAAACTTGGCTCACAGTTTTTTTAAAATTTTTTAAATTTTTTTGACAGAGTTAGTGAGAGGGAGAGACAGAGAGAAAGGTCTTTCTTCGGTTGGTTCACCCCACAAATGGCCGCCACGGCTGGAGTTACACCGATCCGAAGCCAGGAGCCAGGTGCTTCCTCCTGGTCTCCTATGCGGGTACAGGGGCCCAAGCACTTGGGCCATCCTCCACTGCCTTCCGGGGCCATAGCAGAGAGCTGGACTGGAAGAGGAACAACTGGGACTAAAACCCGGCGCCCATATGGGATGCCAGCACCACCGGCGGAGGATTAACCAAGTAAGCCACGGCACCAGCCCAGTTCACAGTTTTAAAGCTTCATTTGGTTTCCTTGATCACTGACAGCATATTAAAAATATTGCATTAAAATATTAGTTTACTGCCGGTGCCATGGCTTAACAGGCTAATGCTCCACCTTGCGGCGCTGGCACACCGGGTTCTAGTCCCGGTTGGGGTGCCGGATTCTATCCCGGTTGCCCCTCTTCCAGGCCAGCTCTCTGCTATGGCCCAGGAAGGCAGCAGAGGATGGCTCAAGTCCTTGGGCCCTGCACCCGCATGGGAGACCAGGAGAAGCGCCTGGCTCCTGGCTTCGGATCAGCAAGATGCGCTGGCCGCGGCGGCCATTGGAGGGTGAACCAACGGCAAAAAGGAAGACCTTTCTCTCTTTCTCTCTGTCTCTCTCTCACTATCCACTCTGCCTGTCAAAAAAATATATATATTAGTTTACATAGATCCAAATGAGTTTCATGGAAATATAGAAATATAGAATATGATAACTAAATGGCGACTTCTCTGACTAACGGAAAACTTATCATTATCTCCTTTGTTCCACTGTATTTTTGTAGAAATCTATCAGCTTTAACAAATATTTTTGGTACACATTTACACATATGTACAATACACTAACACACATATCTAAAACTATAAACAATTGAGTCTGTTAATAAAGAACGCATCAAACAGTGCATGATAAACAGTATTATAAGATAATATTGAGAGAGTCTTGCTGGGACATGCCCAGAATGTTCCTAAATGTGCCTGACAACCAACTCTGTGAACCAGACAAATGCAAATGGTATTCTCAGCAGCAAGATGTTCAGCATAGACACACCTTGTTTGCTGAAAACTGAAAGAGACTGTGTTAATTTTGATTCATCATTGAATCTTCAGTAACCATGCATAAAAGGGCATAAGTAAAATTTTATAAATAAGTTAACTGATTTATACCTTTGCTGTTAATGGATACACTTATGTAAGAAAACTTTACTAGTTTCATAATATTCCAAAAATATTTATAGAATGTGGCAATGTGGCTTATGAAATCAACAACTTTGGTTAAAGTGGAATTACTTCCAAATTCCATGATAGTACCAGTGTGATGGAATTCTGAGGTATCTCAGTGCAATTTATCATTATTTCTCAGAAAACTTTCGAAGTTTCCCCTGCAATTGCTTTTCATTCCTTCAGTCTGACACTAAGAGCTTTCTACCCCAGTGTGTTACTGCTTCTAGACTTCATTCTTGCTTACCATCTTCCTATGTTTCATAGTTATCATTTAATGTTCTCCTTTTTTTGGTGGGCATGTCTTTGCTTCACCATCCTCTTGAATAGAGTTTACTAAAAATACTCATTCCTTTTGATTTCTCCAAAAGCATTTATATGAATTGTTAATTTTTAGATTCCCATATATTTCATGGTATGTACCTAGGAATACTTTATTCTTCTTTTAGGAAATTAGCAGATTTAGGATTTAAATTACTTGCTAAAAACCCCACATTGAGCAATGGGCACAGCCCTACTAAAACCATGCCTCCTAGCTCTTTCACTGGGCCCTGTCATCTCTGTCCCATATACTGTGACAAAGTTAAGTTTTGTCTTTCCTGAATCCTACTTGTTGAAACACACACACACACACACACATACACACACACTGCTGTGCCTAAAAATCAACACATTAATCGGTGACTATTTTAATAAGAAATATGGTGCCATAGTGATTTCCAAACTCAAATAGACTTCCCTAAAGTTGAAGTGTTTAATCAAAACTGACCTGAGGGACCTCCTGTTGCCTTTCTTATGTTTATTACATCTTTACAATGAGTCAATTCTGTGTCCGACATGATGCCCTGGCTTTCTTATTTATCTGAGTACTCATCAAGCAAGATGTGAATCCAAAGATGGTAAAAGATTATGTACAGATGCATCATGTGAACCCAGAATCTATCAGTATGAATCAAACTACATTTACATAGTGTTATAAATGTTCATTAAATTTATTATTTAGTTTAGAAAATTTCTACTTCTAGCATGAGCCTCAAAAGCACCAGAAGTCTGATTGTATAAGCTTGTTAGAAGAAAAATATCAATGTAATCAGACAATGTAGTAACAACGATCTTGAATTTTAAGCAAGATATCTAGATCACAACACTGACTCTAAGGAGAACCTGGGAGAGTCTTTGTTTTTTTTTTTTAATTTTTAGTTTTTTTTTTTTATTTTTTTGCTCATTCTTGATGAAATGGAAATGGACAAATTTGTCTTCAAATATCTTCTGCTCATACTCAGAGACTGACTCTAAACCAGAATCTCTAAACTAAAATATTGTCTAAATTGAACCAGAAGCCTCTTTGATTTGAATGAGCATAATGCTCTTTACCATGCTTCTCCTTTGTTTAAAGTCTTTGGCTGAGAGAACATTAGGGATTCATTTCTAGCCCTTTTTGCTCATGTACAATACTTATTAACCTCTTAGGTATTAGAAGACTTCACCCTATAGTGGTACCATGCTTCATACTCAACCTCTGTTTCTGAACTTGATCTCCAAAATGCTCCAAGATTCCCAGTAACAAGAAAGCTTTACCCTTTCCAACAGCTAAATTAGGTCCCTCTGCTGGAAAAAGTCCACAAAGCCCAGTTTGAAATAACATGGCTTACTCACACTTAGAATTTTCATCACATTAATCATCTTCAAACAAATAGTTCCAATGAACACTTCAGGCAATCTTTTGATACTCAGTGTTGCTTTAGAAGCAGAGGTAAACAGAATTCAGCTGTCCATGTGGAGCTATTAGTTTTGTTTATAGAAATATAGGCCATTGTTTTCTGCTAGTTCAGAGAAAAACAGCAGAGCAAGCATCAAAGTTTCTAATTTTGTCCAACATAGCCAGGCAATTCTCTACAGATAAAGCGCTTTCTAGGGTCTATCATTGATTTAAGTAATACTATCGATACTTTTAATACTTTTTCAAAGAGTCAAAACCAGTGTAGGATAAGCAGGATACAGACAATCATCTAAGGAAGGAATCAGCCAGCTTTCAATATAGGGCAAGATGATCAATATTTTAGGCTTTTTGGACCACATATAGTCACTGCCACACTCACTTTTTCTTCTCTTTAACCCTCTGAAAAAGTAGAATTCATCCTTGGCTCATACCTAAAAATAGGCTGTCCCTTTGTCCTGGTTTGATGAAGCCTGTTTTAGTGCATTTGAGCACAAAGCAAAAGTAACAAACTTTAATGTCTGCAGGGCCAAGTGGAGACTCTGGGGTACTCAAAATAAGCATTCTCATTTAAATTCCACTTTGCTTGAGTCAATAAATCCACATATGAATGTGAGCTCATTATTGTCAGATTATTAATATTTCAAGAGATTGAAATCTGTATGTCTTTATGAAATTACCTAATTTAGAAAAGCTATCAGTAAACTCCAACAGTGGCAACAAATACAAAATATATACATATACATATTGAAATACACATGCAATATATTTTGCAATAAGACTCTTTGGTCAGTTTTTAACATCTGATGTTGATGGCATCCATATACGTTATTTTAAAAAATTATTTATTTATTTATTTATTTGAGAGGTAGAGTTACAGGGAGAGGGAGAGACAGAGAAATGTCTTCTATCCACTGGTTCACTCCCCAAATGGCATCAACGGCCAGAGCTGGGCTAATCTGAAACCAAGAGCCAAGTGCCTATTCCAGGTTTCCCACGCAGGTACAGGGGCCCAGGCACTTTGGCCATCTTCCACTGCTTTCCCATGTCATAGCAGAGGGCTGGATCAGAAGATGAGCAGCCAGGAAATGAACCAGTGCCCATATGGGATGCCGGTGATGCAGGCAGAGGCCTAGCCCACCATGCTATAGTGCCAGTCCCCAGCCATACATATTTGGAATTAAAATAAACCAATTACAATTCTGACTGTGTTGTTCCTTAACTATGTAAGATTTTAGTTACATATAAGTAATTAAGTGATGCATGTATTAGTATATATAATACATAGATATATAGTATATATAATACACATATATACATAGATATATAATACATAATATATATATATACATATATATTAGTATATATAATACATAGATATATATTAGTATTTATAATACATAGATATATATTAGTATATATAATACATAGTATATATAATCCATACATATGGACCAGACACATAATAGATAGATAGATGATAGATAGATAGATAAATAGATAGATATAGAGAGATAGAGAGATAGATAGACCATGATAATTAGAAGTAAAATTTGTGAACTCTGTAGTACAGTGCCTGGCAGGGAAGTGGGATACTATTTTTCCTTTTTAAACTTCTCAAGAATTATCAAAGGCATAGTTGTGTTGTGTTGTGTTTTCTTTTTTGGCAACATCAACTAAACAAATTCCAAGTTAAGTTAGGTCCAAGCTCATTTCTGTGAGTGACGTATTGCTGCTCTATCAAGGATCAGTTGTATCTACTACACATAGTCATCTGCAAATTACTTTGTAACACAATTCTTTCTGAATTTACTTTCCTTAAGGTTGCATTTAACTCAAGGCATCCTCATACTGTCACATAGAAAAACTTCACAAAGGGCACTGATTGGAAATACACTATTTTTTTAGATTACTGTTTCACAGAGTATCAGAAAGGTAGTCTTTGGAGTGGCAATGCCTACAATTCTGATAGTTACCAGTAGAAACAGAAATATGAAATAAAGTAGATAGTATAGAATAATTATTAAGACTTTACTTTATGGTGATAGATAACTTGGATAAAAACAAAGAAATGGCACAAATGCCAAAGAAAACTGGCGACTAAATCTCCCCAAAGAACATGTTTCTCATATTCAAAATGGAAATTTTAGTTTCATGGTATAGAACTAAAAGCTAAATAAATGATGTTTATACAGATCAGAGTAAGTGCTCCATAAATGCTAGTTGTTGTTGTTACAGTCACTGCCATAACAGAAAATAGTTAGATAGGCTAAATGGCTTAAATATCTCCAGTTTTTGATGAAAGATGATAAATTCTGCTAAAAATTCAGCCATCCACATTTTCCAAGACAGTTTTTCTCTTTATTGGCAAAGAGATTGGCAAGATAAACTCTTTGAAGGATAGCAGAACAAGTCAGTGTATTAAGGTTTTCCTATAACCTGAATTGCAAACTATTTCTGAAAATTCAGCCAGTCTTTTAGACTGCTTTTCCTCACAATCATTCTTAAGGTTATTTTATTCTCCTAGCTATTAATTCATCAGAACTTTTAAATTAAGAATTCAGAGTGAGTGTAATTTCAAGACACAAAAATATCCCTGTTTTGTATACTAGGTATGATAAGTATCAAACATTGTGCTGTTGATAAATATAGCAGGCTTTATTATCTATTTTGCTATATGGAACAGCTTATTGGTTTGTTTCAGCACTATGGACAGAGAATAATCTTTAGTAAAGATACAGATGTCTATTGGCAGCCTAGAACAAAAGGAAAAACAGGTGAAGTATTTTAGAGTCAGAGCTGAAAAAATCTTGAATCATGTAAATATTGGCATGGATCCTGGAGTCCAATACAAGAATCCATGGAATTCCTTTAATGTAATGGTGAGGTAATAAATGTAATGTAACTGTTCATTTTCAAGGAATTCATTCCAAAAACCAAAACTGCTCAGCCTAGAACTTTATGAAATAAGCAGATTAACTGCAACATTGTGTTATTAGTATTTGTTTATTACCATGGAATAATTCCATTTATTAACCTGGTATTTTGTTCAAATGCAACTTTGACATTTCTGTGGGTCTTTTTGGTAGCTATAAAAGAGGGATAAGATTTTAGACACTTTTATAAATAAGATAATTATTACCAGCAAACACAGAGTCTGGTATATGGCAGACACTTAACGTGCTTTGGTGGATGAAAGTCATGGATAGTAGGAGGTGTGATATTTATGCTTCTAATTCTAACAGGATAATCAATTCAAATTCTATTTGGAACCTATGATACTAACCCTTCTTAGTAAAATATATTATAAAGGTTAACTTCTCATTTATTGCTAAAAACAAATTAATCCAGTCATACTTTTGTTGAAATTATGATTCAAAAGCAAGTAACACAAAACTGATTTATAAAGTTCATGTACATTAGAGAACTAAATATTTACATAAGAAATCAATAGTATATTTCATTATAAGTATATCCACGGTATGCAATTTTACAGAAGATGTCTCTTATAGACAAAGAGAGCCCATGTTTTATGAATATTATTCTCAACAAAAAAGTTTAGATGGATGATAGAGCCTGACTCAGTGAACTGAAAGGCAACAAGGGGCCAGCACTATGATTAGCAGGTAAGCCTCTGTAAGGGCACAATTCGAGTCCCAAGTGCTCCACTTCCAATCCAGCTCTCTGCTATGACGTGGGAAAGCAGTATAAGAAGGTCCAAGTCTTTGGGTCCCCTGTACCCACATGGGAGACCTGGTAGAAGCTCCTCCTGGCTCCTGGCTTTGGATTGGCGCAATTCTGGCCCTTGTGGCCAATTGGGAAGTGAACCAGTGGATGAAAGACCCCTCTCTTTATCTTTGCCTCTCATTCTCTTTCTGCGTAACTCTGCCTTTCAAATAAATAAATAAGCAAATCTTAAAAAAAGGCAACAACAACTTGCTTCCCCAATTACTATATTTAAAAAATACAGGAATCTTCACAGTAACAGAGTTACTTTGATTGTCCTTGGATTTGTTTGAAGAGGAGAGAAGTTTAGGAAAAGAAATCAATTTACTTTGCAGTTTATTAAAGGATATTTTCTTCCTTCCCAAGATTTGACATTGGGTCTCTACTTTTGAATGTTATGCTAGCAGAATACTGAAAACCACACAGCTTAAAAGAAATACACTTTTCTTAAGGTACAAATTTCATTGCAACGCAATGCTCTAAGGAAGGGATAGTAGAAGTCAGGGAATAAAAATGTTTCTAGAAAATGTAAGGAACCAGCACAACTATCTTACTATACACTGATTAAAATCAAAAGTAAGATATGTGTGTCTAGAGATCATGCTTCAGGAAGAATTTAAGTCTTTATTCTTTCCATTCCCCAAACCTCAAAGCTATTTACCTCTTGAGTTTATGTTTTTACTTCACTTTGACAGCTAAGATACAAAGTCCACAAAGTAACATTTCACACAGCCAAATGCAAAAATATAAATTGTATCCTTCTGAATTCAAGTCAAGAAGCTACATCAAGAAAGTAGAACTGTATATAAAATATTTAGTACAGTGCAACACATTTTACTGTATCTTATGAAAAGGCTAAGAACTAACTCTCTAGCAAAGCATTCATAATTAATTAAAACATTAAAACTGTCATTGCCTTTGAAGAGAATATAATATCAGGGGTAAAAGACAAAAGCAACTAATGATTATAATGGTTATTATAGTTGCAAGTCAGAACATGCAGGAAGAGCACTTCCACCTGACTTGGGTGTGAGGGAAGATGATGCTGGAGCCAGGTCTGAAAGAAGCAAGTCAGTCAGACAGATAAATAGGCAAGGACAAGTCTAGACATAAGTAGCTAATAATTACATGAGCAAAAGCCAAAATACAGGTAAACCTTTAGTGGGCTCTGGAGAACAAAATGATTCAGTTTAAAAAAGGAGTGGATAATGTGACCAGAGCCAATCAGAGCAGTGAAGTTCTTAAAAGAGTTTGATTCTCATGTGCAGGAGATGAGATTCCTTACAAACAGTGACAGGTAACAGTAAACTAAAATAAAATCACACGTGTACCTAGTGACTTCCTCTGCTGGTGTTTTGTAAAGAAATCGTACTCTTTGTTCATTTTCTCTGAATTAATTAAATATTTACTATATTTCTGACATGTGTCAGCTCCTGAGGAATACCAATGTATACCAATCATCACTGTTAGGAAATAGTTCCAGTTCAGTAGTTAAAGGAGTTATACAGGGAAATCGGTAAATAATGCCAACATCCCAAATCAACCATAATAATGAGCCATCCAGAAAAACAAAATATGCAGTGAACCTTATGTGGCAATTTCTCTAAATGTGCTTACCATCATATTATTTTTGGATTTTGGTAATTATTATTTATTATAATGTATTATTATTAAATAGCTAGTATTGTACCATTTTGCAGATGAAGAAATTATAATATAAAAACTACTGGGTGAGGCTGGCGCTGTGGCATGGCAGGTAAAGCCACCAACTGCAGTGATGGCATCCCATATGGGCACCGGTTCGAGTCTTGGCTGCTCCACTTCCCATCCAGCTCTCTGCTATGGCCTGGGAAAGCAGTAGAAGATAGCCCAAGTCCTTGGGCCCCTGCACCCACATGGGAGACCTGGAAGAAGCTCCTGGCTCCTGGCTTAAGATTGACTCAGCTCCATCCGTTGTGGCCATTTGGAGAGTAAACCAGAGGATGGAAGACCTCTTTCTCCCTTCCTGCCTCTCCTTCTCTGTCTGTGTAACTCTGCCTTTCAAATAAATAAATAAATAAACATTAAAAAAAAAGAAAAGGAAAAACTATTGGGTGAGTATCCTAATGTTAGAATACCAGTAGTTAACAGACATAGGATTCAAAACTAAATTGTCAGGGCCAGCATTGTGGTTCAGCAGTTAAAGTCATTGTTTGGGAAACCAGCATCCCATATGAGTTTGAGTCTCCACTGCTGATCCAGTTGCCTGCTAAGGTGTCTGGAGAATCAGCAGAAGATGGCCCAAATATTTGGACCCCTCCCACCCATGTGGAAGACCCAGATGGAGTTCTGGTCTCCTGGCTTCCACTTGGCCAAGTCCTGACTGGAGAGTGAACCAGTGGATGAAAGATCTCTCTACCTTTCTGTCTCTCTCCCTCTCTCGGTCACTCTGTCTTTCAAATAAATAAAATGGATGTTTAAAAACACCTAAATTTTCTGATACTTTTCTCCTAATTATGAAGTGTTTCAATAAAATTATTTGATGAAAACAATTCATCTGTGAGAAGATGGGAAACAATACATGAATGGGGTCTTAAGGATAAATAGAAGTTTGTCAGATAGATTAAAGGCTAAATGCAAACACATAGTACATACTGAGTTAAGCTCTTAAATATTTCAGAGCATGGTCTTGCTTATGTTAAGTCAGAGAGATGCACAAATTTATAAAATTGCTCACTAAAATTTTGAACATCCATGACCTCTCCATAGACCTTACTGTATTTAAGTTTTTCCATCTATACATCAGTTAAAACAATATGTATCCTATTTTAAAATTTAAGTTTTTCCCCATGGATTTCACATCCATCTAAAATCATATGACAAATTTTATAATACTTTATTTTATTCAATGTTAAAATTACAACTTAATAAGCCAGTCACATTGAAGAACTTAGAAATTTCATTTTTTAACAGATTTATTTACCTACTTGAAAGCCAGAGAGTGAATGAGAAAGAGAGATCTGAAGCTGGTTCAGCCCCCAGATGTCCAAAACTGCTAGAGCTGCGTCAGGCCAAAGCCAGGAGCCAGGAGCTTCATTTGGGTCTCCCACAGGGGTACCAGGGGCCCAAACACTTGGGGACATCCTCTGTGGCTTTCCAAGGAGCATTAGCAGGGAGCTGGATCAGAAGTAGAGCAGCCAGGACAGGAACCAGCTCCCATATGGGATGCCAGCATTGTAGGCAGTGGCTTAACTCGCTGTGCCACAATGCCAGCCACAAAAATTTCATTATTAAAAAATTATGTGAATTCCTGTTAGATGGGAATAGAATGTTTCTTAATTTGATAGAATATAATGTAATATAATTTGGTCCAATAAAGTGATTTGGTCCAATACAATAAGCTACTCTTTGAAATGGCATAATCAAAGCACAATATAACAACTAACCTATAGAATAATGGCAACATCTTTGTTCTGAGACAAATTTGGATAATTAATATTGAAAACGTTCAACAAATAGTACCAATATGGATAAATCACAACACAAATTGCCTCCTATGGAGTAAAAGCACAAATTTTAAAAGCCCATTTTTCTTGATTTGTGCCATGTCTACATCATAGATAGCAGCTTCTCTACCAGATGCGCACAGTGGTTACAAAGGAGTCTATCAGCATCATCAGATTGAGTGAATTGGGAACAGGAGGTTGAAGGGACACAAAGGGGTGACACTTCTGTCAAGCAAGGAAGAACATAGGAGGGTGGTATGGGAATGGAAGTGCTTTGATGAATTGGTACAGAAAATCAGGCCAATCATTCACAGTCCCTCAGAGACAGAGAACTTCACATTTCGAACAATAGAGGTCCATTGAGTATTTCTGAATAACGTAGGAAGAAGGCAGTCAGAATTAAGGTCAGAATCTGACAACCTCTTATGAATTCCAGAAAAAACACATGTTCAATAACACAAGGAAGTATATTACATGTAAAACACACAGCCCATAATATTATTGTTTAGTATTTCCCTATCTTGCCTCTCAAACTAACTGAAATAGAATTAATCAAAAAATGATCTCATTTCTTCTGATATAGATGACATTCTAAATCCACAGGGTTAAACAATTTCATACCATTTCTCACTTGGCAATGGTGTGATACTCTTGGGTAAGCTTAACCCCTGAAAAGATTCCTGCAACTGCAGCAGAATTAGAATAATAAAGCTTTTCATCAACTTGCTGAAAGCCAGAGTTGTCACTAAACCATCTTCATGGGATGTCGCTTTCATTCCTTACATTGACTTGGCACTCAGACCAAACCCCCATTCATTCCACATCCACAACTGTTCTCAGTTCTCAGTTTGCATGGCACTCTCCAACCTGCTGGCCACATTTGCTAGAATATTATGTTTCCTTCCCAAGTTTGCTTCCCAACTCTGGGACTGCATCTGAAACACAGAATTTATTTGCAAAACTAAAATCCAAATGTTAAATACTATTTACAGAATTCATTTTACCCTAATGCTTTTATGTTCAACACAGCTTTCTGCTGATTTTTCCCAACTATAAAACCTGCCTTTATTTCTATAAAATAAACAGACCTTAGGAATCTGAGTCAGTTTATATAGCTCTTAAATATGTTTTAAAAATCTACTGATTGTAGTAAGACTGAAATGACTGTAGTCTAGGTCCTAGAGACCTGAGCTTACTGTGGTAATACTTAATACTCAGGCATCATCTTGACATACTATACACTGTAATCTGTCATGATAGTACTCATCTTGGGTTAAGCACATAGGTGTTAACATTAACTGCAGTGATACAACTAACAATAAAATCAAGAAGTAATTAGGAAGAAATGATAAACAAAAACATCAACTTCTCCCTCACTAGAAATCCATAGTAGGCTCACATATTTCCAGTTAGGTGGCACATGCGGGCACTCACACAACACACACACAAAACACAGGTTTATTCATAAATCAAAACTCAATGGAATAATAACATCAGAGTATCCACTCACAAGCAACAAATGAAAAGAAAAACAAGTCTGAAAAGAGGAAAGGTAAGCAGCATATGATTAGGGAAGGATGGAAATAGTACACATGCACAGACTCAGGAAAACTTAAAAAAAAAAAAAAAAAACAGAAGCCTTAAGAACATTACCCTGTCACACTAAAGGTAGATATCAGGGTAATTATATGAGGCATTTTTTATGAGTATGAGATTTGTAAAATGGATCTCCAAATATGTTTGCATATACAACCTCAGTTTCTTCTAAATTGATGCTATTCAAGAATACTGTGGTTGCCTCCTCCAAATTATCTATTGTTTTTTTAAAGATTTATTTATTTATTTGAAAATCAGAGTTACGCACAGAGAGAAGGAGAAGCAGTGAGAGAGATGGAGAGGTCTTCCATCTGCTTGGTCACTCCCCAATTGGCCTCAACTGCTTCCTCCAGGTCTTCCCATGCGGGTGCAGGTGCCCAAGGACTTGGGCCATCGTCCACCGCTTTCCCAGGCCATAACAGAGAGCTGGGTCAGAAGTGGAGCAGCGGAGTCTCAAACTGGTGCCCATTTAGGATGCTGGCACTCAGTTGGCTGCAATGGCCAGAGCTGGGCCGATCTGAAGCCAGGAGCCAGGAGCTTCTTCTGGGTCTCCCAAATGGGTGCAGGAGCCCAAGGACTTGGGCCATCTTCTACTGCTTTCCAAGGCCATAGCAGAGAGCTGGATAAGAAGTGGAGCAGCCGGGACTTGAACCAGCACCCATATGGGATGTGGACACTGCAGGTGGAGGCTTTACCCGCTACGCCACATCACCAGCTTCAAATTATCTATTATTGATTCTGTGACAAAATATGGGAAATGAAAATGCATGGTGTGCTGCTACAGCAGAGGGCAGATACATATCCAGGATAGCCCAAGAACATCCTCAGTAAAGACTTTTTCATAGTCTTCTTGGAAATTCTACCCTAACAGTCTATAATCTGTGGAATGTACTCCATTGACCTTGCAAGAGTTACATTTAAGAACTCATTTCAAGGATAACAGGATGATGAAAATTACATATTAATGGATGAGCAGGGCTAGTTATGGAGTGAGTCTCTATTTGGTATTTATACAACTGAACTATTTATGTAGCTTGAAAGGAAAACAAAATAGCGTCTTTCAACTGCAAATATATGAACTCAATATGAATAACACACATTTCTCATTCTGAAATAACATATTGAACATATTTCTGACACAGCATATATAACCATACCATTTTAAGGATTGATGAAAACTCCACTCAAATATATCTAAGCATACTAATGTAAATTATAGTATAAATACATGAAGGTGAAAGGCATTTTGGCATATCTGATTGTGCTTCAGGTATGTAGCAATGGAAAAAAAACTGATTTTGTTTGATCACTACATGTGTGACCATTCCACTGAACACGAAAGTACTATGCAAAGTATCACTTTGCCTCGTGTGTTAAAAGAGCATGCTGTTATGTAGTGACTTCTCCAGGTGTCAGCATGGACTTTTCAAAGGCATGCTTTACAAAGTTGATGTTGAATTTTAGAGGAGGTAGGATGAAGTGGAGTATTTTGTCTACAGTAACATAAGGTAGGCTGTGTTCTGAATTATTAGCACATGGCCTTTGGCAAAGGGAAGTACTGGAGCAAGTCATGTAGGTCGGATTCTTTCTTTCCATAGAGCTGAGATAGTCTTTGCTTAATGTAAAACTGCCCCACAGCTTCAAAAGAGTCTGTAATGAAAGGTTATGACATAACAGACTCATGCAAAGAGGTTCACCCCCTGTTTTCTAAAGCACTAAAGTGCTTTAGGGAACAATAAGTATTTAGCTTAAAGGTAACATAGAAAAGATTAACCTTACAACTTGAAAATTAGCTAATTTATGGATAAAGTACAAGTACTTGACAAAGGCAACACAGGGCAGAGCTTCACTGAGAAGTAATTGCAGACTAAGATCAGAGTTATGCTATGCATCCTGGGTTCTTGCTTTTGGTTAATGCTGAATACACAGCTAAACAAATCAAATGGTTTTGACCTCTCTTTTGCATGAAGAGCTGAACAGTCACAGCATCAAATGGCTTTAACTGCATATGCTTTTTAATCAAGAAAAGAAGAAGAAATTCAATATGAAAATATTCTAACTGCTCAAAGTACTGGCTGCTCCCAACACACACACACACAAAAATAAAAGCATAAATAACTTAGACTATATTCCACTCTATTGAGCTCAAGTATAGACATCATTTGTTTCTTAAAAGAGATTCTAATTATAAGGAGAAAATATATCAAAATATGAATGCACTGAAGTGGTTTTTTTAATTTATTGCTTCTGTTGACAGTAAAGGCTGACTGTCATATGACAGTTTACTCTCATATTAAATGAAAGCACAGAGGGTAAGTGTCCCCTTCCTGTGCCAATATTTCAAGGAGAAAAGCAAAAATATATATTTTTATAATGAAGGATTTTGATGTCAGCAAGATAAAATTCAATAGAAAGACCAGCCAATGTAATTAACTCCAAAATATGCCTGCCTTGAGAATGGGTGATGGATGACTAATCTCATAAGCAGGAACTAGTACAACTTATAGAAATGACAATAATAATAATAATAATAATAATAACCAAAGGCAATTTATTCAGTCCTTCCTAGAGGTTAGCCATGCTAAAGAATTTTCATGCTTTGTCTCACAGTTCTTCTCAGGTAGGAAACGATATTTGGGTCATTTTACAATTAAGAATCATGAGGCCTAGAGAGCACCCTAATTTATTTATGTCACAAAGTGAAGAAGCAGCAATGCAAACTTCTGCTTCTTGGACGGAATGTTGACAAGCTGATCCTCTAAATCACTTGAGCAGTCTTTTATCTGTATTAGTGAATCTAGTAGTTGTAAGAGCGATTTAAGAAAATCCTAGAATACATTAAAAACTCTAATATTTCCTTTTCAATCTGGATCTTTCTCTAGGATATAATCACTATGTTCAAAGTTTAAAATAAACAGGACTGCTTGAAAGTAACTTAGTGACATTGTTATTTG
The DNA here is from genome assembly GCF_033115175.1 of Lepus europaeus. Classification (NCBI taxonomy): domain Eukaryota; kingdom Metazoa; phylum Chordata; class Mammalia; order Lagomorpha; family Leporidae; genus Lepus; species Lepus europaeus. The sequence goes on from NC_084827.1 coordinate 70,773,748, forward strand.
TAGTTTTAATTGCATTTTTTAAATTTTCAAATGTGTTACATATAAATAACAATGATTTTTTTTCTACAAAATAGAAGAAATAAAAACATTGCCATAGGAAAAGTCACATATAATGTCAAATTTTCTGGGTCAAAAAGAATATTGATTTTTTTCTAGTCAAAGATTTTAAGTCTGTGGGAAAACTGTGTTTTTTTAAGGCTCACTAATAAATTGTCATTTTAAAAATAATTTCTTATAAGAAATGGTAGGACCTAAACAAAAAAACAAAGCAGCAACAACACATCAATGAGATCAATAAAAGAAAATAAGTCAGTAATCATCCGTCTGCAAAGAACACATAAATTTAGCAAATTATAATAATTCATTTAGCAAAATTTAATAAGTAGCACTATTCAAGTTATACATTAATTCTGAGCATAGAACAAATATTGTAGCAAAAATTATACCACAGATAGTTTTATATTGCTTTTTGCAAAGTAAACAAATTGTGTTAAACACAATTGTCTTGAACATTTCTTATTTGTATTGCTTTGACTTATTTGTTCTTTCTCACCTTATTACTGGAATCTCTAATAGGATGTAGTAGAAAGGCAATGCTTTTCCTCTACTATAATCATTGTGACTGAATTCTGAGAAGTATAAACTTGAGAGACATCTCTAATTCTCCCTGTCTCTGCCAGTGCAGCTTCTCCTTGCATCTGCTTTGGCAAGAATTCCTCTCCAGGAAACACAGTTTCTTCCTAACAGTTCTTGGGATGTGTATTTTTTTTCTTTGCTATTCTGGGCAGTGAGATGACATTGCCCAGACGTTTATATGACTGTTCAGGGGATGAACAAAAGCAAAATCCAGATGATTAAAGCAAGACATAAAAGAAGAAAGTTAAACTGGACAAAGAAAAAGTATTCAGAAAGCAAATGTAAGATTTGTAACCAGCTTATTCTTTGTCAACATGCTCATGTTTCTTGCAGGGATGTATCTGGCCTCTGGAAAGAATGTGGTTTATATGAGAACAGCAATACTGTCTTTGAGATGACAATATATGGCTTTTTAACTCAATCATAGCCTAATGTTGAGGGGAGGTGTTTATGACCAAGGACATTTCCTCTCAATCAAGTTGACATTTTCTGGAATCAGAAAGAAAATCCAGAGCTGAGCACCTTTGGCATCACAACTAAGCAGTAAGGCCTGGTCAAGAAATCCAGTACTGTACTGGTTAGCTCAACTGTCAGATCTGGGAACCCACATATTGTCCTCACACAAAGTCAGTCCCAGTTAAATGCACATGTTGGAGCCAATGACAAAGGTCAGGTACTACATACAAACATGAAATATGAAATCTCTGTAGATTTATAAACTTTCTCTTAAACGTACACTTGCAGACAACCTGATACTATCACACTGGCATCGCCCTTAAGCAAATTCCACACCAAGAAACCTTTCTTAGCTCCTTAGAACAGCCTGGATGTCCTGTTACCACAGGTTCAGAGCAGCTGTGCTTAGTCTTTCAACCTTGTCCCTTTATCCTACACGGAATAAAACCTCAAGGACAGAGCTTCACCTGTAATGTATACCCAAAACTTGTGATTGATATTTACTCACTGAATAACAGATACAAGTGAGACTGGCATAATAAAAACTATCAATGAGATTTTTGGAGCTGAATAAATACAATTCCCCAAGTGAAGTAACAAGAGGTGGAGGAAGCTGCCGCCATGAAACACTTCTCCACTGGTCTAAGACCTCATGTTTAGTATTTTATAAGCAAAGAAATTAAAATAAAACACTTGTAGGGTGATGGTGTGGCACAACAGGTTGAACCATTACTTGTGATTCCAGAATCTTGTATCAGAGCACTAGTTCAAGTCCTGGTTGTTCTGCCTCCCATACATACCCCTGCTAATGCACCTGGGAAGGCAGAAGAAGATGGCCCAACATCATGGGCCTCTGCCACCCATTTGGGAGACCTAGATGGTTTTCCTGGCTCCTGGCTTAGACCTGGCCCAGCTCCAGCCATTGCTGCCATTTGGAGAACAAACCAGCAGATGGAAGATCAGTCTCTTTCATTCTTCCTTTCAAATAAATAAATCTCCAAACAACTAAAAATACATAAAACAAAACCCTTTTAACTCAACTCTGGTTAATACTAAATGATGGGGGCCAATATTGTGACAGAGCTTGCGCTCCACATGAGCCATTGTTTGAGTTCTACCTGCTCCACTTCTGACCCAGCTCCTTGCTAAAGTGCCTCAGAAAGCAGCAGATGATGGCCTAAGTACTTGGGCCCCTGCCACCCACATGGGATTCCTGGCTTCAGCCTTCTCAGTCTCAGCCATTGCAGCCATTTGAAGAGCCTCTTCCTCTCTCTCTGTAACTCTGCTTTTCAAATAAATAAACAAACTAATCTTTTTTTTTTTTTTTGACAGGCAGAGTTAGACAGTGAGAGAGAAAGACAGAGAGAAAGGTCTTCCTTCCTTTGGTTCATCCCCCAAATGGCCGCTATGGCCAGTGCGCTGCAGCTGGCACGATGTGCCGATCCGAAGCCAGGAGCCAGGTGATTCCTCCGGGTCTCCCTTGCAGGTGCAGGGCTCAAGGACTAGGGCCATCCTCTACTGCACTCTGGTTTCAAAACTGGTTTCTCATTGTTATTCAATTGCCATAACCTGAAACCAGTTATTTGTACTCTGGAAAGAAGAATTTTCTTCAGTCACCAACTAAGCCACTTAAATGGACACAGGCACATTTTCTGCTGTTACTATCTCTTTTCAATATCTTATGCATCATGAAACCTCTAAGATGTAATATAATCCTTAGCGCATAGTAGGTGCACTATAAATATTCATTCATTGACCACTTATACTTTCCAATGTCACTTTGAAGGGAGTTTGTTTTGGGTTTTTTTTTTTTTGTTGTTTGTTTTTTTGTTTTTTTTTTTTTTACAGGTAGAGATAGAGACAGTGAGAGAGAAAGAGAGAGACAGGAAGGTCTTCCTTCTGTTGGTTCACTCCCGTAATGGCCGCCACGACCGGCACTGTGCCGATTCGAAGCCAGCACCCAAGTGCTTCCTCCTGGTCTCCCATGTGGGTGTAGGAGCCCAAGCACTTGGGCCATCCTCCACTTATAAGACCCCTGCTAAAAGTAAATATTAAAATAATTTTAGCAAGGGTTAAAAAGTTTGGCTGCTGACAGTAGCCATTCCTTAAGATAACTGTGTCTCCACCTGCCTGCAAAATAACCTTGGGAAACTGCCTTGTGTGACTGCTCTGTGTAACGGTCTCACGCGATAACACTTGCAGGAGTCTGGAAAAGAGTTACAATAAGGTTTTGTACTGCCATCCTCGTCCTTGCTTGCTTTAGCTGATAAGAAGAAACTGCCCGTGACCCCCATCCCAAGCCCCTTACCTTAGCAACCATTAACTTACCTAATAAAATGCTAGTAACCTGTAGCTTGCCCAATAGGATTGTAACACAATTAAGTATGCTAATGTTGTGGTTTTTAGCTTTAAATACTCTGTAAAGCTATTGTTCGGGGCCGCTCTCTCTCTGCACCCTACCAGAGGGTGCTGCTGAGACGGCCCATTTGCAAATGTAATAAACTTTCCTCTTGCTTTTGCATCGATTGGAGTGGAGTCTGTGTTTCTGGGGTCCGGTTTGTGGGACGCCTGCTTAAGGGGTCTTACACACTGTCTTCCCAGCCACAGCAGAGAGCTGGACTGGAAGAGGAGCAACCGGGACTAGAACCCGGGGTGCCAGTGCCACAGGTGCAGGATTAGCCAAGTGAGCTGCGGGGCCGGCCACAAACCACTCTGCCTGTCAAAAATTAAAAATAAATAAATAAATAAATAAAAATAAAAAATAAAAAAAGACTAAATGAAGAGGGTGATAAACTACAGAATAAAATACAAAGGGAGAGGTGATGCAGAGCACTTTCCCTGGACAGGTGGATTCTGACTCTAGCTTGGCACTAACTGGCTTTAAAACTTTTAGCAAGGTGATCGAATTTCCCTGGCACTTAGTTTCCATATCGTAAACCAGCAGCTTAGATTTTAGTGGATTTTCCAGCTCTAAACTGATATCATTCTCTAACTGATAATTGCCCATCAGCTAGAAACTTACTAAGTAAACTAATGAGGACTCTTCATCTCCACTGGCCCCTTCTTGCCAACCCAGTGGTGGAACCAGGCAATGCCATCCTTCCTGCTTTACTGACACCCAGTCTGGCTCCCTGGAATTGATTCTTCCAATCATACTAATGGATTTCTTCACAGAAGAAAAATCTGATCTTTATACCTTTCTGCTGAAGATCCTCCAAAGGATTTTCATTAATCCCAAATTCAGTTGCACTCAAAGCTCTTCCACAATCTACCCCTTGCATTCCCAGTTCTATTTTAAGATGTTTTCATTTGGACTGTTCTCTGGAACCTCACCAGGTTTCCTTCTAATGGATCATCAAAATTTTTGTGTGCATTAGAACAATATTCACATTTACTTTTTATCTAACTAACTTCTAATATTTACTGCTCAATGGATGAAAAACATCTAGCAGAACACCAATAACATATTAGGAACACAAATATTTCTTAAGTAAAAAAAAATAAAATAAAATGACTTAAGCCAGGGCAGGGTATTCCCTTTGATAGGGAGAGGGTAGAGTAGTTCGTCTTTGTAAACATTTCAATCATTACCTTGATACGTAAATGGTCCACAATACAAGCTACCTAGTACAGTGAAGAAAAACTGGAACTAGGAAAGCACTAATTGCCAAGACTGGTGGAGGAAAACAAATGCTCTTCTGTAACTGTACACAAGTTATTCTGCAAAAAGCAAAGCAAGGCTAACTGAAGAGACAGCTGCAAAACACACAATGATATAATGTGTTTGCCGATCTGCAAAATCATTTGAAAGTTGCTGCTTCAACAGCTGGTATCTGGAAACTGTAAGCATCGTTCAGTCTAGTTAAAATTACACAGAGCAGGAATGTTTATTATGCACACAAAAAGGAGATTCGAATGTTGAAGTTACAGCACTTTTAAAAGTCTGGAACAGTCAACAAAACACTTGTTGGCAGTTGGAAAAATTTCCAACCCTCATATTTGTTTAGTCATATTCTGCAACTAGTTCTACAAGCTTTATAATCCCATAGGTGAAGACTGTTCAAAAGACAGCACCAGGGGCAGTGTTGCGGCCCAGCAGATAAAACCACCACCTGCAACTCCAGCATCTCATATTGGTGCTGGTTTCTGTGTCCTGGATGCTCCACTTCTGATCCAGCTCCCTGCTAATGGGCTGGGAAAAGCAGAGGAAGATGGCACAATTATTTGAGTCCCTGACACTAACGAGGCAGACCCCAGATGAGGCTCTTTGCTCCTGGCACAGCCCTGGCTGGGGAGTGAACCAGCAGATGGAAGACCTCTCTCTCTTTCCTCTCTCTCTCTCTCTGTGTGTGTGTGTGTGTGTGTTTGTGTGTCCCTCTTTCTATAATTCTAACTTTAAAATAAATAAATAAATCTTTAAAACAAAAAGAGACAGCACCCAAAGCCTAGCTGAATTATATAACTCTTGATCAGCACCAAGCTTGTAATTAGATTAAACAAAAATCTTGTACATAATCTTAGCATTATTGCTTAAAAACACTTTAGCATTTAGGTGACAACTGAAATAAACAATTCATTTTTTTTCTCCAGAAAACTAGATATTTATACCATCTAAACAGAGGTAAAAACCTAGATAAACTATATAATAAATGGATGATCACAACCCACACCCTGTCAAAAAAATTTCTTTAATCTCGCCGTGATACCTGTATTTCCCAAATCTCTCACCTCTTTGGCTTAATGAACCACTTCTCAAATGTGTTATGCAGAAAAGATATGGTAAAAGTTTGACTTTGGAAGATAATCAAACATAGTGGGAAATGAGGAAAGAAAGGTTTTAAACAAACTCAGCAGTTTCTCTATTGCAGTACTTCTCAGAGCTTTGAGGAAAAGAATCTCATAGAAATTTCTCCATATGTGCTTTAAATAAAACTGTTCATGAAACTCTGTTTCAGAGAATAGTTTTTTTTTTTTTTTTGGACAGGCAGAATGGACAGTGAGAGAGAGACAGAGAGAAAGGTCTTCCTTTGCCCTTGGTTCACCCTCCAATGGCCGCCGTGGCCGGCGCGCTGTGGCTGGCACACCACGCTGATCCGAAGCCAGGAGCCAGGTGCTCCTGGTCTCGCATGCGGGTGCAGGGCCCAAACATGTGGGCCATCCTCCACTGCACTCCCAGGCCATAGCAGAGAGCTGGACTGGAAGAGGGGCAACCAGGACAGAATCCGGCGCCCCAACCGGGACTCAACCAGGACTAGATCCCGGTGTGCCGGCACCGCAAGGCAGAGGATTAGCCTACTGAGCCACGGCGCCGTCCCAGAGAATAGTTTTTAACGTGGAAATCGTAATAGAAATTGTCAATTCAAGATGTGATGGGTGGTTAAAAAAATAAAACTGATTTCCAGTGGGACCTAGTACATTATCACACACTAACATATTGCCTAATACATCAGTTTAGCATACCACTCATCTTATAGGGGACATATCATTTCCTTACTCTCCTATTCCCATAAGAAAACGTGTATGCATGTATAAAACATATACAAATATTTCATCTGAGTCTTTCACATGGGTGGAAGGGGCCCAAAAACCTTCCACCACTTTTTGCAGGCTTTCAGCAGGGAGCTGGTTGGGATGTGTAGCAGTGGGACATGAACTGCCACCCATGGGGGATTCTGGCATCGCAGATGGTGGCTTAACCCATTATAGTACAATGCTGAACCCTTGCATACTCTTATAAAACAATTTAAGTATTCAAGTGTGCATGTACATAAAAACATGAGGGAACTACAAAAACTTCATGGAAAAACAGAATTAAAAGATCACTTAAATGCAAAAACATTTTGAAATCCGTTCATAGTTTTTTCACAATATGTATTTTCCATGACATTTCTTATGACCCATTTATGCATAGATTTTGGAAATTTTTGCACCAAAATAAACTTATCTTTTAATTGAACTTCCCACCAATTTTTTTTTTTTGAAATTCCTTTGTAGTTCTGAAAGAAAACATTCTTGGATTGGGAAGCCGCTTCTCCACATTTTGTATTCCTCTCACTCACTAATTCACTGTTCCCCTAAGGAGGAGCTGTCACTATCTGATAGGAAAGGTAGGAAAAGAAATTGATCCACTTCCTCTTTCTTTTGTGACCTGTTTGCCCTAAATAAATGGATACTTTGTTTTCTGTCTATTCTTGCAACCAGGCTCAGAGCCCAGAGTTTTCATCTATTGAAACCACTCTGAACTTCAAAATCCCTACTTGTAAAATGAAGGTGAAAAAAATATGCTTTGGGGGTTGCTTTGCTGATGCCACCTTTGTCAGTAAGTAAAATGCTTTGTAAAGTCCTGACATTGTTAAAATCTCAACATACAATTTTATTTTGTTACTATCAGAGAATCACCAAAATTAGAAGTTAGATTTACATTGTCCACATAGTTTCTACTGACTCTGTCAGCTGCAAGAAAGACTTTATCTTTTTTTTTTTCTTTCTGTGAATACTTAGGATAATGTCTGACACTTGGTGCACATTTAAAGAATGACTTCCCTAGAGTGAGTGAAATGAATCTCTTTGTTACTTGTTCTTTTATTTTTGTGTTAATTACAATCAGTCAACTTAGTGCTTCAAGAGAGCTCCAGCTTACACAAAGCTTTATAGCCCAAACAGGGACAAGTCATAATACATTTTTAACACTGGATGACAATTTCATGAATTAGTGAAATATATTTTTCTTCACAAGTAAACAAGGGGAAATCTGTTCTGCTCAGTCCTGCATCCCTACAGAAGTCAATCATCTGGATACTCAATGGAAGAATGAAAGTTCTCTATGATATTTGTAATGATAAATAACTTCTTTGGGAGAAATTTATTATGAGTTACGTTAGTGTGATAATGATGTCAATTTCAATCATTCTGTAAACCTTTATAAATAAGAAAGAGTTTCAACTGAACAGAGTGCAGCAAGAGAGATGTATCCTGAGAAAAATGTGATAAAATATATAGTGTAAAATATTTTATGTTTGGACAGGTACCATGAGGCAAGTGATAAAGAACATCATAGAGACATGAAACACTCAAGGCATGGTGCTAGCTCCATGGGTTGCATGAAGCTGAAAAAAGAATCCAATAGTACTCTGGGAGGATACCATTCTTACACACTTCTCTTTGAACTTGTCTATGATTTTCCTCTGTTCTTTATTCCAGGGTGAACAGATTATGGAAGGAGTCACTAAGTTACATTTTGTTGGTTTTAACAGAATTGATGACAGCTAAGGTGCATGACCCTCCATCCCCTCAACTCAATAGCACATTGTCTTTTTTCAGTAGAGGTAGCTAAAGAACTATCACTGCTATTCTTAATTATGCACACTAGCTGCAACTTGAGTTGGGGGAAATATAAGAATGGACAGAAAAAAACTGTAAGACTAGACCCAGGCTAATCCTATTCCTCATACCAAAGGCCCATTCATTCCTGCAAAAAACATGAACTTGGTCACTGTGGTTGGATTATTGCTACTGCTTGGTTGCCCTAACATGGAATCCTTAAGTGATTTCTTTCTATCTCTCCTTTCGTACCTTCCTGATCCATCTCTTCCTTGATCAGTTACCATAGAGAACTATTTTCTAAGCTTGAGTTGGCCATACATTGCAATTTTCCTAACGCCTTTGTCTCTGTGCAAAACCAAAAAATTAACTCCAAAAGTCATTGTTTTCCCAAAATATTTATGAAATGAAATTATAAAAGGAAATTTTAAAACTGTAACCCTGATGAAAGCAAAATGTCTAGAACTACATTATACAATATAGCAACACTAGTCATGCACACCTATTTTAATTTAATTTAGTTAAAATATGATAAAATTCAAAATTCATTTATTTAGCTACACTTGTTCCAAGTCCAAATGTCAGCACTGGATAGATATAAAACAAGGTAATCTTAGGGAACGTTCTTCTAGAGTTCACTATGTCTTCCTCTGAGGAGAACACACAGCCAGTAAAGTAATATAAAATCAAACTTTGAATCAAAGTTATGCAACTCTGTGATACAGACTTTCTAAGAAAAGAAAAACAGAGAAATAGACCCATTGGAAGTATTTAGACTAAAGCTATCAAATTAAAAAAATTCTCAGTAAGAAGTTGAATTAGATGAGATTAAAATTCCAGGGGACTTTAATCAGAAAACTGAAAAAATGAGTTCAATTTCACAAAGCCATGATTTTCCCATTACAAAACAGAAAAGGTTGTACTTTAGAATGCTAGTCATAGAAAACAGCTTAGCTTTAAACTCAGCAGCCATTATTTTTGAAATTTCAATTAGTTAAACAATAGAAACATTATGAAACTGCAGCCAAATTTTAAAAATATATATACAACAGATTATTTATTATATATTGATTTTTAAATATGTATTTATTAATATATTAGAAAGGCAAAGTGACAGAGAGACAGAAAGGGAGAGACAAACAGATCTTTCATCCACTGGTTCAGTCCACAAATGCCCACAACCAGGAGCAAAGAACTTTATCCATGTCTCCCAACTGGGTGGCAGAAGTCCAAATACTTGATCATCATCTTCTACTTTTCCAGGTACACTACCAGAAATCTGGATTGCACGCTGAGGGACTCAGACTCTAACCAACACTTTTATTAAGTGATACAGGCATTCCAAATGGCAACTTAATTTGTGGCACCACAATACCTACTGGGGTAGGCTGAAGTTGTGTTTTGATAAAAAAAAATTAGAGTACTTTGCTAATTCATAAAGTAAGAATCCACTGATTTAATGCAAAATTAGAGCCCCTCACATCACAGGAATCTTTCCCTAAGAAATAGAGCACACTACATATTAAAGAATGATATTAATATAGGAGGAAGTGAAAGACATTATCCTAAAATTTTCTAATATTTCATTCACTTCTTCAAATAAAGTCTTTCAACCTCCAGATTTCCAGAAGTCGCAATGGTGGATATGCGAAAGAATTACTCCTGAAGACACAAGCTTTCTCTCCCCCTCTTACTGCTCTGCCATGGAGAACAGTACACAACAAGGATTTCTACACACCTGGAGGATTCCATTGGCTCTCAGAAAGAAAAGAGTCTACTTGTCAAGGAATGATTCTTTTCCTCTCATGAACTCACTTCCATGTTGCTGGTGTATCCAGACACAATTAGCAGAAGCCACGTGAAAAAATCTGAACAGTTACCAAAGGGAACAACAGATTGGCTTTGTGTATTTAAAACTGTAAAATATGTGGGCATGGATTTGGCATAGTGGTTATCCCCCTGCTAGGGATGCCCACATTTCATATTTGAGTTTGAGTCCCCACTCTTCTGATTCAAGCTTTCACCTAATACAGACCCTGGAAGGCAGCAGGTAAAGGTTCAGGTAGTTGGATGTCTGCCATTCACATGGCAGACCTGGATTTAATTCCAGAATTTGACCTCTGCAGATATTTGGGGAGTTAAACAGCGGACAGAAGATCTCTCTCTATCATCTCTGTCATCTATATCTCAATCTCTCTCTCTCCTTTCCCTGCCTATGTTTCTACCTCTGTGCTTTTGAAATAAACAAAAACTTAAGCAAAACAAAACACAAAAACCTGTGAAATGTGTTTTGGCTAGTAAGCCCAACAACAGAGCTTAAAAGTTATTTTTCATTCTATATTGTTGAGATTTTTTTAAAAGCAGTTTTAGGTTTTGTAATGCTGGAGTCCTATTCATTCTCTTAATAGGATTAAGAGGATGATCTAAAATAAGTCTGGGTAAATGTTATGAATTGAAGAACCGGGAAATCTCCCTTCATTCCAAATAATGATCTCTGCCTCCTTCCTCTCCAATGTACAACTACCACATCTGCCTCTCATGATTTAAGATTATTTTTTTTTTTTGAGATAAAGCTCTGAGGTCCTCAAGAAAATACAAATGTATTAAGTAAGTCAGTTAGTATTTAAGCATCTTCGCTTAAATTCATATAAAAAATAAGTTCCCATTATGTGGAATGACCTAAGAGACAAGTAAACAGAATAATCAAATCTCCATACTCAAGAAAGGGATCAGGAAGGCTCCAGTGCCAGATTTGTATTCACTAGACTAGCGTGAAGCCCTAAATCCTGTGTCAAAAATAGACAAAGGCACTGGCTGGAGAAATGACCAGAGGGACAGGTTTGCACAGGAATATAGGTTTTCCATAACTTTCTCAAGTCCTGTGCCTGTTTAAGGAAATACCATTCTAAAGAAACCTTATTGTTCTGCATAATAAATTTGTCATTTCCACAAAGACACCAAAGAGTATGCCAGAGTTTTTCTGAATGAATCTCCTTTTGTTGTTACTTAATCAACCTTCATTTTTAATCTGCATATATAATAGATTAAATGTTAGGTGGTTAATGACTTTGGGGAAAAAAACACATTAGCTGAATGCTTAAATTCACCACAGTGCTTGTTGTATACCTATGTGAAAATCCAAGAGTTGCAGTAGAGATTGGCACTAGTAAGGGTTATTTGAAACTCTGCCTCTCGACAACAAATGATCTCTCTCTCAGTGCTTTCATTCTTCAAATTCAGCACTGCTCTGGAAGGAAAAGACGCCCAACAGAACCATCTGTCAGAGAAGATAGAGTTCAGCTGGAAAAGGCTGTTTGTTTTGCTGCACTCTGAAATTTTCTTACTTCAAACTAGATGAACTGTAGGGGAACAAAAAGACTCCACATCTCAAACGAACAACTGTTGCACAATCTAGCATTGGAATCAATCGCGAGCATCATTTCTGTGTAATCTAATTTTGGAATATTATCATTCCACTCCACAGACAATGCATGTACTTCCTCTGGGCTAAAGGTCTACAGTCTAGGAGGCTGACCCCCAGCTTTATTTTAAAACACTGTGGGTGTTTTGACGAACTTTAATCTCAAGCATATCAAGCAGGGGTTATATTTATATTATTCTACAGGCACTCAAAGTCTGATCTACAAGCTGTAAGTTATGTCTTATGGAGTCCATATATTTTAATTATTCCATGAAGAAAATGCATGAAAAATGAATAAAAATAGGACTATATTCTTCAACTTGACTGCAGTTTAAGTACAAATTTAAAAAGAATGCAATGGGCGGGTGTAGCGGCTCAATAGGCTAATCCTCCCCCTGAGGCGCAGGCACACCGGGTTCGGGTTCTAGTCCTGGTCGGGGCACCGGATTCTGTCCCACTTGCACCTCTTCCTGTCCAGCTCTCTACTGTGGCCCAGGAGTGCAGGGAGGATGGCCCATGTGTTTGGGCCCTGCACCTGCATGGGAGACCAGGAGAAGCACCTGGCTCCTGGCTTCGGATCAGCGCTGTGTGCAGGCCGCAGCAAACTGGCCACAGTGGCCATTGGAGGGTGAACCAATGGTAAAGGAAGACCTTTCTCTCTCTCTCTCTCTCTCACTGTCCACTCTGCCTGTCAAAAAAAATTTAAATAAATAAATAAAAAGAATGCAATGTTATGAACACAAAGATAATGAAAGTGGGTGTGGACACAAACGGACAGCAACATAAATTGTAGAAACAATAAATGTCTAAGACTAAAGAATCACAATTTCCTCTCAAGTAAATGTGAGAAGAAGGTATGATATTAAAACAAACATATAGGTATACAGCTCTTGCTAAGCAAAGAACCTTTCCTTGATATGTGTTATACTCAAACCTAAGAGTCAGACAGTCAAATGAGGTAATGAATGATGATTTCTTTAGTTCACAAAGTTAAAAATAGTCAAAATAGGCAAATAAAAGCTTAATAGTTATTTATGTTTGCTTTGGATGCCTATTGCTTAAAATCCAATAGATTACAAAAGAAATAATAGAATTTGCCTAACATTGATACTTTCCATACCACGAATGAGTGTAGTTCAAAACATTCATAGAAACATGGAATTCAAAGTATGACTTTAGATTGGCATAAGAAAGACTTTTGTTGCAAAAAATGTTTATAATGTGGTGAAAATACATTTTATAAAAAACTGCAGATTTTAAAATTGGTTTTGTACCATAATAAACTCACACTTTCCATTCTATTTTTTCCATAAACTTTTTGAAATAACTCATATGTCTATGATACAATCCACATGCAAATCTACCTAGATCTCAAATAGAAAATACATACCTAAATGCACACAACTAAATAAGTAAATACATAAAAAAGAAAGGGAATTAAGAGTCCTGTGAATCGTTACGGCTAGGCTACACTGAATATGAAGTCATTATATTGGTCCATAGCATATTAAATAAATAAAATTTACTAATGATTACATAAAAACTATGAGGTTAAAAAGGCTTCAACAAATCTTATATATTTTTATCACTATTGCTATTATATTATTATCTACATCATCATGATTATCCTGTACCTTTTCTCCTAAATAGATGGGAAATGTTTGGAGATGTAAATAGAAAGAAATCTAGATATTTGGTTCCACTTAATGTTTCAAGCATCGCAAAAATTTTGAACTGCAATAAAAAATAAAAAGAGCTTTTCCACTTCTTATTGTCTTAAGAGCTGATAGATGATAGATTCTTCTTTAGAAGAGGATTTCCTTCATCCACTTAACACACGTTTATTAAACCTCATGTCTTAATGTGTAGAATGGAAATTCGGTAATGAAAAACAACAAGGAAAAATCCTGTTTTTCACTGCATTTATGTTCCAGGGTGGCTGGATATGGAGCATAAATAACAAATGGAATAAATAAGTAAAGAATACATTTAGATGGTAGTCGATGTATGAAATCTGGCCCCTGTGGGTAGATGATGGTAAGTGCTGTGACCAAAAAAATAAATAAATAAATAAAGGGAGAAGGAGGGATCAAGCATATTGGAAAGAAAGTGGTGCATTTCAAAAAAGCTTTAATAATATAAAGAGGATAGATTTAATTAAGTAAATCCCTCCATGGTAAGTTTTACTGAGAAGTAATTTTAAAAATGTGTTTTTAGCCGGCGCCGTGGCTCAACAGGCTAATCCTCCGCCTTGCGGCGCCGGCACACTGGGTTCTAGTCCCGGTCGGGGCACCGATCCTGTCCCGGTTGCCCCTCTTCCAGGCCAGCTCTCTGCTGTGGCCAGGGAGTGCAGTGGAGGATGGCCCAAGTGTTTGGGCTCTGCACCCAATGGGAGACCAGGAGAAGAACCTGGCTCCTGCCATCGGAACAGCGTGGTGCGCTGGCAGCAGCGCGCTACCGCGGCGGCCATTAGAGGGTGAACCAACGGCAAAAAGGAAGACCTTTCTCTCTGTCTCTCTCTCTCTCACTGTCCACTCTGCCTGTCAAAAATAAAAAAAAAATTAAATAAATAAATAAATAAAAATGTGTTTTTAATTATTTATTTCTTTGAAAGATTTACAGAGACACACACACACACACATACAGAGAGAGAAAGAGAAAATCTTCCATTCATTCACTCCCCAGATTGCCACAATGGACAGTAATGAGACAGGTCAAAGCCAGGATCCAGAAGCTTTTTCCAAGTCTCCCACGCAGCTGGCAGAAGCCCAAACACTTGGGCCATCTTCTGCTGCTTTTCCCAGGCCATTATTAGGAAGCTGGATTGGAAGTAGAGTAACTGAGACATGAACCAGGTTCCATACGGGATGAGATGCTCATATTGCAGGCACCTGCTTTACCTGCCATGCCACAACATTGGCCCCTGAACGATGTTGTTAAGAAGCTGAGGGAGTAACCCATGAAGAATCTGAGGACAGACAATTTCGGAGAAATGGAACAGCAATAGCAAAAGAATAGGTGAGGAGCAGCAGGAATTCCAGGCTGTATATACAGATTGGTATGCAGTTACAGTAAGAGGTAAAAACTTTCCAAATGTGAAAGTACATGAATACTACACACATGCTCTAAACTGAGACTACATTTTCTTTGCTGCTCCCAGCTCAACCCAAAGCAGTGCCACTAAAATGAATGATTTAAGACAGAAAGGGAAGAGAAAAATTCAGGAAGCTGGGTATTAGATCATCTTGCGTCTTATAAACTGCACTGAGAATTTTGGATTTTACTCTGAGCAAGATGGAGTATTTTTAGCTGAAAGTTGCTCAACGAAACCTTAGCCTAATTATTCAGTGCAGACATACCTATTTTAATTAGTCTGGCAATTATCTGATTATTTACAAGGAACTGAGATTGATATGATCACCAAATTGTGATGAGAATAAAGTGAATGAGAAACACAGAAAAAAAAAAAAACCTTTGAGAAGCAATGTCCTAAATCAATCAGCAAATCTCATTAAATCTTATACAGTGAAAACCACTACTATTACAAATTATGGTGAAGTCATAGCATTTATCATGGGCCTATATATACCAAAAATT
Source organism: Lepus europaeus (assembly GCF_033115175.1). NCBI lineage: Eukaryota > Metazoa > Chordata > Mammalia > Lagomorpha > Leporidae > Lepus > Lepus europaeus. The sequence goes on from NC_084827.1 coordinate 70,789,178, forward strand.
ACTGAAATCACTCTTTGAGAAGCACTATGAAAGTTATTGATAATGTCTTAAAGAATACAGACAAAGGTAGCTGAAATTCTGACTCACAGCAAACAAGATATTTCAAGACTCCAAAATCCAGTTTCTCCATTGAAATGGGATGTAGATTGAGATAGTTCTCAAATCCTTAGGTTTACCAGCATCCAAATTTTGGCCACAGATATGAATCAAGTCAACTGCTATGATTTACGATGGGCTTTAAATTCAGTAAAGGAATTCTTAACATGAGGAAATGGCTAATAAGATATATTATCCTAAAATTTGAATTATGATCTAAATTGCAGTGACTAAAAATGGTTGCAGTTGACTATGTCCCATGTCGATGTGTAAGTCTCCCATTAATTCCTAGATGTAAGTCTATGAGTCCAGCATCTCAACTCTACTCCAGTTCTCTGGATATAGCATGATTAAACCTCTGTCCATGTAATATCAACCTGCCAGTGATGTCCACCAACTCAGCAACACCATGATAAACCTTATTGAAACACACATAAGATTTGACTAGTTCTAATGTTGCAATAAAACAACCCTTGCTAGGAAGTTCTTCTCTTTTCTACCGTACATAGGTTATCATAGGATGTGGTTATGTTCAACTTTGTGCTTCAGTTTTACTGTGCTCTGTCCTCTGAGTATTTCTCTGACAAGCTCCTTCAGGACAGTTAGTCTGCATACCACACCCATATCTTCATAAATTCCAGTAAAGTGCAAGCTAAGAGCCCCATAAAGATTCAGCAATGCCTTGATATCGAAGAGAACATAGTCAGCATTTTTTCTGATTGTATTTATAATAACAATAAATGTAAAAGTCAGCTTTCAAAAAGTGTTTTTCTTGCATGGTGAGAGCCACCTACTAAAATGAAGCAAAATATAATTTTTTAACTGTAAATTTAATCTTAGCTGTTGTGGGTCAATAAAATGAAAGCAAAATTATGAATATATTTTGAAAATTAAACTTTTCAAACTACAGTTATTTGAACAATGTTTTAAATAGATTTGATCTTATAGAAAAGCTTTGAACATATGCTTCATAATGTAGAGAAGAGAAAATGTATCAAGTATGTGATTGTCAACATATAAGTTCAGTTAACAGAAGTCTAACAGACCAGTGATTCAAGCAAAGTAAAAGTTACCATGTTTTGTTAGATATTTGATGTCTGGAGAGCGAATATGCTGCACTGACTGAATACATGCAAGAGGAACTCTAATTCTTCTTGTCCAATAGAAATTTTTCTTTTTCTACATTTCAAATAATTTGGAAAACCATAGCACAAAATCACTGGGAAAATATTGCTGGGTTTGAGGGATTGTCCAAAATTAATAAATAAAATGAACATCTGCTCCCTGAAAATAAATGGCCCTTCAAAGATATGTATTTTTTCCTCAAAACTGAAAACACTTCAGATTGACATGAAATATTGCTCTGTGTATTCCTTTCAAGATGTGTTCTTTATCTACAACTCTGTTCCATTAACTACTTGGCTGTCATGACAAATCCACTTCTTCCCTAGACTGGAAGTAGTAAAGTAAAAGATCCACTGTGTGCTGGTACACGAGTAAATGTGGAAGGGAATTGAGACACTTCTAAAATTCACTGAAGAGTTTCCCTGTTCTTTGCTTAGGGTGGAATGTCACAAAATACATTGCATAGCTATTACAGGAAGGAATACATACAGAAACCAAAGGTAAACGCAGTGTGTATGATACAGCAATCACATAAACAAATGAGTGCAAGCAGACATGAGAACGTGAATATGTGCATACTTCTTAGATGCAGTGTGCATAACATTTTGAAACACATGATCAAAATGATATCAAGAAATACAAACACACCTTTAAAAGACAAATGAGCAAAATAAGCCTCCACCTTCTACGATTCTAAGTCTAGTAGACTACTTTGGAAGGTTTGGGGGATGGGGACAAGGTGTCAGCACACTAGAACATAAACAACATTTACTTGTGACATCTTCAGGAGGAAACAAAAATTTAAAAAAAAGCATGGCAAGTCAAGGATCAAATGATGTTATATAAATATCTTTATTGAAAAGCATATTGAATCAGAACTAGAATTCCCTACACTTTCTCATAGGTATAATGGGTTTTGAAATACAAAGTCATTCTCATATTCTAATTACAATGCTGTTATTCAACGTAAGTTTGTCCAGTCAGTGGTTGCTAGAAACATGCACTAAATGTCCAAAGCATGCCCCTAAATATGCATCCCTTTTCAATTTATCTCTCCCAGTTTAAATTTATCACACAGGCAAACCTCCACACCAAAAAGTGGCCTACCGCAATTCTTCCCCTATGTATAACTGTGAAGGTTCTTCATTAAGTGTTGCCTTCTGACAAACATAGACACTGTGCCTATAAATACTAGTGTACAAGACTGTGAAACACAGAGTAATTTTCTGCTGCATCAAACATGTGATATCATATGAAATGTCATCCATAAGCATCCAGTCTATATTCCACAGCTGTTCATAGGAGATCATAAAGTAGCAGGTAACAAAGGCTTGAGAATAATTGTAGGATCTAACAAGAGTGGTGGAACAGCAGAGGATACACTTGTGAGATCTCATCTTGAAGCTGGCTCTGTCAATGTTTGCACTTTCATACCTCTCTAGAACTCATTTTCTTCATCCATACGTTACAGATTATGACATCTAGCACACATCACAGATTCACACAAGTCCCAGAATAACGACAGTGACACTCCAAAACCCAGGTAACTGAAAACTGTTTCCATTTCTGACAGAAGTTTATTTTTTAATCAAAGGATACTCCACAGGCATACAATATTTAGGCAGCTGTATCTTATGGTCACTAGGAATAACTCCTTCCAGGTGCAATTGTGTCACAAACTGCATACATATTTAGGTTTATCAGTCTGTCTTCCTTTTTAATATTAATGAATTCCTCTTTTGATTTAATTTTTCACAACTAAATTTGGTAAATTATTTACAGACATTCAAAATCAATTCTGCAAAATAATGTATAGTCTAAGAAGAATATGCTCGCGATTTTCTGACACTCACTGCAGAAATAAATGTGTATACAACTATCCACATATATTATGTACCAAGAAAACACATCACTCCTCTTGAAAATACAGGGGTCACTGATACAAAAATAAACTTTTCTCCACTTTTGTGCTTTCCCCTAAATATATGTGTGTGCATGCATAATATTTATATATTTATACATTAGAGACAGTCCCTAACTTACAATGGTTCATTTTATACAATTTGGACTTTGTAATAGTGCAAAAGTGATACACATTCAATAGAGACCCTCGGTCCATCTCTGAATTCCGATCCTTTTCTCAGCCAGTGATACGCAACATGATTGTTTCTCATGATGCAGGGCAATAGCAGTGAACTGCAGCACCCAATCACTCATCAAGAGGGGAAACAGCTGACCCTTCGCAGTGTGCTGCGTTATTGAGCAATGACGATCAGTTTAGGTGCAGGAAACACGTTTTTTACTTAGAATATGTTTATTTACCATGAGCTTATCAGGATGTAACCCTAAGTCATGCAGTATCTGTGTATACACGCACACAGAGACACACATAATATTTGTACAAATTTAATGATGACTATATCCTATATTTATATTTCTCAATCATCTTATGACAGCAAAGTGCTGCAATTGTGTAAATGTATTACAATAAATAAAGGAAAGTTGCTGTATTCACAGTCTTTTACAAATGGATTTAAAATGTATAACATTGTGTGCAGTTTTTCATATTGTTGCTAATATTCACAAAACTCTAAGGTCAAAGGGTAAATGTACAGACAACTTCACCAAACTGAAAATTCCACTTTGCATTTTATCAGCAGTTCCTACAACCGTATATAATGCCACACCTTGGGACTTCTGCCAATCCAAAAACTGACAAATGAGATTTCAGTGTAGTTCAAATTTCTTGTTCTTTTTTTCTAAGCACATATGATGTTCATTGTATATGATCAGGAAAATTTTCATTTTTCTAACTATTCTCTATTATTGACCCTTCTTATGTTTCCTTTATTTATGTCCTGGTACATGAATCTTCTCAATGGACACATCTGTCCTGAATGCATCCTGAATACATTGTCCAGTTAAATCCAATGAATGGTCAACAACTGTAATGTAATTCTAGATATCAGCCCAAATTTATCTTTGTACAGAAAGATATTTGACATTTCTCAAGACCTGCCTTCCTTAATGATCCCTCTTCTCCAATAGCCTCAACCTTAGTCTCAACTGACTCTTTGCCTCAATTCTCTTTGTCACAAAAAATTAAAAAAATTACACATATAATGTCAAACAAATATCAAGAAAATATTCTGAATTCCATGTCTCTGCTTTCTTCTCCCTCCTAGCTCCTCAAAACTCTCGAAATTTTGCTTCTCACATGTGCTTCCTGATGCTTCAACCCGTTCAATTTTTCAATCATTTCTCCTTCCAAACATGCTATGCAATTTATCGATATCAATCTCAGCTCACTCTATTCCCCTTAACATGGAAATTCCTCCCTGATAATTGAAATCTCCTTCATCCTTGGGTTCCATGACATCTTTTCCCTTTTTTACACTTACTGTTCTTGCCATGTGGTATTGGTGGTCCTGGTGAATTTCTCTTTCTCCATCTGTACCTTGGATATTTTTTCTGAGACTGTTGCCTGGAATACCAATGTCATTTTTTTACCAATGACTTTTATATAAACTAAATTTAAACATTTGTTCATCCACTTCTAGCTTTTACTACTATGTATATCTTGGTAGCTCCCCAATTTATGTCTTCTTCCTTCTTTGCTTCAAGACTTATTCATATGCAAAATACCCATAAGCACTTCAGACTTTCTATAGCAAATACTAAGTTATTCTCCTCACCCAGATTTGTTTCTCCATATGTATGCTGAGTCTTTGCACATCTCCCTTAATTCAGTCTATAGAGGTAGAAAAACTGGAACATTCTGGACACTGATTTTAGTTCAGATCCTTTGTTATCTCAGGTGAAACTTGTTGGCAGAATCTGTCTAGGTGCCCTACCCTCTTGGGTCCATCCTGCACCCAAAATAACACATTTGCAGTCAATCATCTTGGTTATCTGTTTAAAGTCCTCTAACTGGCTTTTTGTATCCTAGAGTAAAGACCCGAATGCTGTGACTATCCTTCAACAGGTTCTATGAATTGCTTCTCCAACCTCATCATACATTATTTTCCTCAACTTTAGATAAAATTGCTTGTAATTTTTCCATAAATATCATGTATTTAGGTCCTAAAAAATCCACCCATGATGCTGCCTACTTCTTGGAATGAAGACCTTGGATCCAGCATCGTGGTGCTGTGAGTTAAGCTGTACCTGCAATTCCAGCATACCAGATGAGCCCTGGTTTGAGCCCTGCCTGCTCCACTTCAATCCAGCTTCCTGCTAAAGCCTCTGAGACAGCAGCAGTAGATGACCCAAGTTCTTGTGTCCCTGCAACCTATGTGGGAGACCTGATGAAATTCTAGGTTCCTAGATTCAGCCTTTCCGAACCCTGTCTATTGTGGCCACTTGGAGAGTGATCCAGCAGATGGAATCGATTTGTTATCTTTCTCTCTCTCTCTCTTATCTTTCTTTGTCTAACTCTACCTTTCAAATAAATAGGTTTTTTTTTTTAAAAAAAAAAAAGAGATGAAATGACCACTTTTTATCATCTCCCTTCTTCATCCAATAGTTTGCTCTTATTTCAAAGGTCACGAGGGTGAAGTCAAAGATCACCTGCTCCAGAAAAAACACTTTGCTTCCCTTCCAATACTACCAACGTGAATGAGCTAAGCAAAGCTCATACAAGAGACCCACAGCATTGGCTGCATCCATTATTACAGGCACCAAACCACTGTGCGGATGTTTCTGCCTATAGTCCTCTGTAAGCTCAAAAGGAGCTCATGTCACTCTCGGCATCTGTTTATTGTCCCAAGAACAGAGAATATGCCTTACTGAAAAGGTTCCACAGAAAAAGGAGCTTACAAATATAACAGACCAAAGCAAAGAAAATTAAGACCAGGAATGAGGAAGATCATAGAAAGTGGAGTTACTAAGTAAGAGTGAGGAATAGGGAAGACATAAAAGAAAATTTCCATTTACTTGTAAAAGAGTTAGAAAAAAGTAAATCAGCATAACATAACTTCAACTAATCGATGCATTTCATGAAATTCATAAGTAATATCTTAATGTGGGGTCTATTTATTACAAGTAGAAGTGCTGGGGAGTTACACTATTGTACTGCCATCAGCTTTATTCTTGAATTAATTTTTTATATTTTTCACAAAGAAGTGGAGATAATTCCTGTAGATCTCTAATACAACACACTTGCAATGCAACCTGCACTAGTAGGCTTAAAATTACAGTAATTGCCTCTAAATTCAGGGACCTGAATGTTTAATATGGTCCATATTACATCCTTTTGTTAAAATTAGCTTTCTGGAGTTCCTGTCACAATGAATAAGAGCCATCTTTATCTATGCCCAACTAGATAATATCAAATGTGTGTGTATATATATATATATATGTATATGTATACATATATGTATATATATGTATGTTTATGCTTTTTTCCATTAGGTTTGCTTATTATAATTCTAAAATATCTATATACTGTTAATGTAATTTTCATCAGAAAATAACAAATGTACAATTTTAATATAGTTACATAAACTTAAGAAAATTCTAAATAACAAATTTTATGTCCCTTTTGCTTTTGAACAGCTTCATCGTTTTTAAATGTGATAATTGTTCTGCATAATAAATTTGGTTAAATGGTTCAGTAATATCCCATGGTTTCTTTTTCAGTAGAGATTCTATCAGAGCTTTAAAACTTTTGACAATTTATTTTCTTGCTGAATGCTCTTAATATGTGTTAATGGGCATTGGAAATTAAATTTAAATTCTTTTTTTTTTTTTTTTGACAGGCAGTTAGAGAGTAAGAGAGAAATACATAGAGAAAGGTCTTCCATTCATTGGTTCACCCCTCAAATGGCCGCTACAGCCGGTGCGCTGCACCAATCCAAAGCCAGGAGCCACGTGCTTCCTCCTGGTCTCCCATGCGGGTGCAGGGGCCCAAGCACTTGGGCAATCCTCTACTGCCTTCCAGGGCCACAGCAGAGAGCTGGACTGGAAGAGGAGCAACCGGAACAGAACCAGCACCCCAACCAGGACTAGAACCTGGAGTATGGCGCCGCAGGCGGAGGATTAGCCTGTGAACCAAGGCGCCGGCTGGAAATTTAAATTCTTAAACATTAAGTCATTGATAATGAATATGGTGCAGTTCAGCTTCCAACCCTTTAATAGCATATATCAGGCTCCTGTAATTTTTTTATGTTCAACAATTTAAAATGTAAAACACAATGTAAAAAAAAAAGACACCAAAAAAACTTTCCTACTCCTTTCTCTAGAATTAAACCCTTGAAATATGTTATACCATAGGAAATTTACTTTTCTCAAGCAGTAATGAAACTTGACAATAAACATTCTTTAAAGTCTTAATATTGCTTTTGCAACTATTGATTTATTTAAGTTGCAAAGACAGGGAGGGAGGGAGAAAGAGAGCGATCAGCTAGTTCACTTAACAAATGTGAGCAACAAGAATTGGTCTGGATATAGTCGACGCTGTGGCTTAGTACGTAAAGCCTCCGCCTGCAGTGCTGGCATCCTATACAGGTGCTGATTCAAGTCTCGGCTGCTCCACATCTGACCCAGCTTCTTGCTAATGCACCTGGGAAAGGATGGTCCAAGTGCTTGAGCCCCTGCTCCCACATGGGAGACTCAGAAGAAGCTCCTGGCTCCTGGCTTCAGCCTGGCCCAGCCCCAGCTGCTGTGGCCATTTGGGAAGTGAACCAGCGGAAGAAAGACCTCTCTCTCTCTCTCTCTCTCTGCCTCTACCTCTCCCTCTCTGTAAGTCTTTCAAAAAATGCCAAAGCCACCAGTCAGGAACTCAATCCAGAAATCTCAGTGGGTACCATGGATCTAACTAGTTGAGCCATCATCTTCTACCTCCCATGGTCTTTATCAGCAGGAAGCAGGAGTCAGAAGCCAGAGCCTGATATTGAATTTAGGTGCTCTGATATAGGATGTGGACATCTTAATTGGTGTCTTCACTGTGTATCTAAATGTCTATCCCTCAGGGCCTGCACTGTAGCATAGTGGGCTTGGCCTCCATCTGCAGCACCTGCGTCCCATATGGGCACCTGCTTGAGACCTGGCTATCCTCTTCCAATCTAGCTCTCTGCTTATGGCCTGTGAAAGCAGTGGAAGATCGTTTCAGTGCTTGGGCCCCTGCATCCATGTGGGAGACCTGGAAGAATCTGCTGGTCCCTGGCTTCATACCGGCTCAGCTCTGGCCATTGCGGCCATTTGGGGAATGGACTGGTGGATGGAGGACCTTTCTTTCTGTCTCTCCCTCTGTCTATAACTCTAAGTCTCAAATAAATAAACAAAAATCCTTGAATACATAAATAAATGTCCATACCTCAAAATTCTTTTCGAGTCTCATATTATGAATTACTAAAAACTGTTAGTGGTTTTTTTCTTGACTATGTTTTTTAGAAAAATGTTACTTTGGAGAACAATAGCTTCTACTAGATTCTGCCTCATTGCCATTATTAAGGCAACCTGTTTGTCACTTGTCACAGTTCAGAGATTCTGACGGAATGTGAGGCTGCAAATGTTTACATTAGAATATCTATCTCTTGTACAAATGTTTGAAGGCGTATTTGTGTGAAGAGATAAATAGTTGGCTTTCTTATCTTACATTTATTAATATCTGAATACTTCAAAGACCAATATTGACTTGGGTCATTAATTACAGCTGGCTTGGCTTTGCCTGTTGTTGTTCTCCCCTATGTGACTTCTGTTCGGATGTGATAAATGGAAACAGTCCTCAAGGGCAGTCTCCTATAAGAGTGTTACTCTTGTTAAGTTCCTGATTGCCACTGCCATCAACTTGTAAAAGTCCAAGACACAAGAAATATGACTTCACACATGTCATCTGAAGATATCCATAACCACCTTCCTGTACTTTCTCCTTTTATTTGAAATTACATGTTCTTCATCCCTATCCAATGCAGTTGGCACAGTCAGCACAAATGCACAGAAAAACCCCCATCAGGAAGCACAATATGTCTCATATTACATTATGGTAAAGAAGTAGTAATGGCCACAGCTTACACACATTAGATGACTGGTCACAAGTTTAAAGTGCTGTCTCGATTTGGGCCCATAACGTCCCTCAGGATCAGGTCCTACTCCCTGGGCCCATTATTCGTATCATTACATTTAAAAAGTGTTTGGTTCTATTGCTTATTCCAAAAAGTCATTCAATCCCCAATTCTTTCTCTCTCTCCAAGCCACACTTTCAGAGGTGTTGATTACATTTTAAAGTTAAAACAAATGCTGCAATGCTGTCTAGATACTAGATATTAGTTTGTGGGTATCAATTTAGCTTGATATTACATAGATATTGGTTTGTAGATATCAGATTAGTTTGTGTGCTTCACTTTATGGTCCCATGGGGACTCTCATTACTGGCATTATTTCCAGGGGACTTGGGGTGGATCACAGGAAACACAGATCCCTGTCACCCCTGCACCCTGTAGACTTTGTGTCTCTTGAATCTGCTCTTCCCAGTTCCTATAAAGCTCTTCCGACACATTTCTTGTCCTTCTGATGTACATCAGTTCACTTTAGATATTCTCTGTGAGACTTAGCTATATGCCAAAAGGCTAAATATTCATTACAAGTATCAGGCTGAGATTATCAGGCCTTGTCAGCTTCCCTGGTCTGGTACTCTTACAAGGATGCACAGGTCAGAGGATACGGTAGATACTGATCAGCTTAATAAAGATTGCCACGGGGCCCCTGTCCTAAATCCCAAACTCCTTTCCCTTCAAAACATTTCTACTACAAACACAAATTCACAAATATTCTTGAGACTTCTCATTGATGATTCAGAATTAACAAAGTTTGACAAAGACCAGGAAACAGGTGGTTTCAAAATATGATGGAGGGGAGAAATTGTGCTCAGGAGCACCTCTGCAGGACACACAGCCACAGTCTCTCAGATGGGTGGGCTCAACTTGAACATGTACCATTATTCCCAAGTTCCACAGGTAAGAATCAATTTGGAAGAATGTATTCTTTTTTTTCACAAATTTTGGAGTGTTAATTGAGGAAAACATCTCTAAGAAATGGAAGAAAATTTTTACATGGAATCTGGGGTTGAGTAATATCACATTACAGCAGTGGATGATTTTCCTCTATGTTCTTTTCTGCTTTTCGTCATTTTTCTTGTCCACTTTTTGTAAGAGACTGAATTAAAGCATGGTCACAACTAGTTCATATAGAATGCATGCTACCACACCAAGGGAAGTATTGGAGTAAATTTTCTTTTTCTTTATGTATGTGTGTAAGTGTTTCATGGTCCATAAAAGACACCCAGGAGCCTGCTGTCTATGTTGCATATGCCACACTGCTCTTCTCAGGTGGGACAGCGACGTTGGGACATCTTAGTTTCTGCATATCCATATGCTGTGACAGTGAAGGACAACTGGAGGATAAAGGAATATTTTAGGCAGAGCAGGTATCATGCAGGAGGGCAGAGCACAAGAAAGGCAGCCGCCATCTCTCAAGTTCTGCAGGTGTGTTCTTCTGAGGTGGCTTCCCCACCTTCCCTTGGAGTTAAAGTGTCTTTACCTGATCCAAGGGGTAAAAGAGAAATTTGTCCACAAAAGAGACATTTTCCATGGTCAGGGCTATTCACATTTTGTACTGCAGTCCCTCTCAAAGAGTTATACAATTCACAACAGATATCTTCCATGCACTGTTAATGTGCAAGGAGGACCAGGGCAATTAAAAAAGACATTCCACAGAGAGACACATTTTCTTTCTGAGAACTCCCAAGATTTCTTCCCAGATCATTTTCCCCCATCTGACAAAGCTTACTTTATGTGAAATCTTTAGAACCCAACCAATAGCATCTCAGCTGCTTCTTCTAAAATGAAATACAACAATATAAAAGATTTCACTGTGGTTTTCCTTAAAGTTAATTGGTTACTATCCTCACCCTGTCTTTTATGACCTTGTCTAAATATGATCAGAGTCGGGGAACTTGGAAGGCTTCCATAGCCTTGGCAACTCATGACGACAGCCTAGGGTGGTTACTGGCGCCATAAACTAGAGTGTCAATTTGTTGGGTCAACAACAGGAGCCACTGTGCGCTTGCTCCTGATGTGGGATCTCTGTCCTTGATGTACTGTACATTTTGATTTAATGCTATAACTAGTACTCAAACAGTATGTTTCACTTTGTGTTGCTATGTGGGTGCAAACTGTTGAAGTATTTTATACTAAATTGATCTTCTGTATATAAATAGAATTGAAAATGAATCTTGATGTGAATGGAAGGGGAGAGGGAGCGGGAGAGGGGAGGGTTGCGGGTAGGAGGGAAGTTATGGGAAGGGGAAGCCATTGTAATCCATAAGCTGTATACTGGAAATTTATATTCATTAAATAAAAGTTAAAAAAAAAAAAAAGTTAATTATACAAGGTCATTTCAAAAATTCAATGGAAAATTGGAATTAAAAGATGCTATTTTGGTGCAAAAAAACCCTTTGAAATCCATGCATAGTTTTTCATAGCACACATTTTCTATTAACTTTTGCATATGTATGGAATTCAAAATTTTTGCATCAAAATAAAAATCTTTTAAATTCAATTTTCCATGAGCCCTTTGAAGTACCCTCACATCTCAGAATTAAAGTACTTTTAGAGCCTTAATAATTGACTTCTCAGTACACATTGCCATTTAATTTATAAGATACACCTACACAGAGGTCCAGTTAATCACTTCTCAGCCTTTTTGCTAAGACCAAGTGTAAAAGTCCAATTAAATGTTTTACTTTATGACTCCAAATTAATCTAGATGGTCATAATTTCCCCAAAGCTAAGATATTATTTAGAAAATACCATCTTTTTAAATCAAACAACACATTAAATTTATTCCTGAACTACATCTAGATAAATGCAGTTGTTTTATATTTCCATTTTATAGTGAAATATAATTTTTTATCTTTTTAAGCATCATCGTACATGAAGGACAGTTTTCTATCAATTATAACTCACTCTCACATACCAAAGAGCATATATTGATGAATTATGGTACAGCACTTAAGTATAGCAGTGACATCATGGAATCACTCTACTCATAATATTTTCAACATCTGAATGCCCTTAAATTATTCACATATGCCTATAGAGAATATTTCCATTTACTATGGTTTTGGCCAACAATATTAAGTCTTTGGTGTATTTGAGATGTTTGCAAACTCTTTAGCACTTCTCTTAAGGGAACAAGGAGTCCATTTAGCCTCCCTTTGTATTTGGACTGATCCTATGCCCTGCTTTGTTCAACAAAATGTGACAGAAGAGATTCTCTACAATTTCGAAGGTTGTGCCTTAAAAGAACAATTTCTGCCCTCATTGCATGGAGTGTTCCCTTTTGGAAGGCAACTACCTGTGCATAAGAAAGTCTAAGACATCCATGAGGGCATAAACATCACCTGAAAAGGCACCAAGACATACAAATGAAGCCTTTTTGGTCTCCATTACTGCCCATTTACCAGCTGAATACAGATGAGGTAAGTACTCCAGCCAATAACCCCTGGAGCAAAAGTGTTGCTTACCAAGTCCTGCTTTAACTTCTGTCCAACAGAACTATAAAGAAATCAAAACAGTGGGTGTTTTAAGCAACCAAATGATAGAGCAAAGTGTTATAAAGTAGTAGACAAAAGATAAGCCGCATAAAATATTTTCTGAATACCTGCAAGTTAGCAAATAATTCACCAAACCTTCCATTGTGATAACTTAAAAGAACAAAGCAAATTGGCCATTTTAAGTATTTTCACACCCACACTGGTTGTCTGAAAACTATTTTTCAGAATCCAAGATAAGAAAGAGCATATGTGTTAGCCTGCGCCACGGCTCAATAGGCTAATCCTCCGCCTTGCGGCGCCAGCACACTGGGTTCTAGTCCCGGTCTGGGCACTGCATTCTGTCCCAGTTGCCCCTTTTCCAGGCCAGCTCTCTGCTGTGGCCCGGGAGTACAGTGGAGGATGGCCCAAGTGCTTGGGCCCTGCACCCCATGGGAGACCAGGATAAGCACCTGGCTCCTGCCATCGGATCAGCGCGGTGCGCCGGCTGCAGCGCACCAGCCGCGGCGGCCATTGGAGGGTGAACCAATGGCAAAAAGGAAGACCTTTCTCTCTGTCTCTCTTTCACTGTCCACTCTGCCTGTCAAAAAATTTAAAAAAAAAAAAGAAAGAAAGAGCATATGTGCATTACAAGATCTACATGTAAAGTCACTGCATGGTAGAAAACAGCTTCTAAGTGGTCTTTATTCATCAAATATGGGTGAGATGTTTTTGTTTTAGAAGAAGAGAATGATTGGTATTCATCTCTGTATTTCATCTTGCATCTTTGCATAAGGAAGGAAGGAAGGGAGGGAGGAGAGAGGAAGAGATTATTATAATCAAGAGAACTTGAGGTTGTCCTGAATACTTACCTAAAAGGATATTGAGATAAAATTAGCAGAAAGGGTTTATTCGCACTTCTTCCCCCCCACCCCCCCACCCCAAATTAAGAAGAGCTTTCTAGGAGTATAAGACTGTGTGTCTAAATGCATCTGTGGATTTCTGGTGACAGGATGTTAATGTTAGATAGTATCAGAGCATAATAGAGTGTTCATTGTTTCACCAAAACACACTAAAATTCCAAAAGACAGAGGAATCCTGACTTCCTGATTAACTGCCCTAAATTATTGTAAATTATATTACCTGACAGGATTTACAAACTAATTTGCAAATACAATTGGTCTAACCTAAGAGATCTGAATTAGAACACTCAGGAGGGTTGAGTGTGCTTATAATAAAATCAACTGGTATCATTACCTAGCTTATATGTATCAATATGTAATTAGTAACCAATAAAGTTTAGGTCATATTCTTCCACTAGATTATATCACAGGATAAAGAATCCTCCTGATATCATTTTATACACCTTTCTGTGTGATTTATATATAGTTTTTAAAATTAAAGGAAATGTAAGTAATCCTTGATTTCTATCAATGCACATTTCCCCGCACTGCGATCCCCAAGTCTTCCTCTAATATCTCAAAAAGTAACTCAAGTGTTAATTTCTGATCTGCTGATCTGAACTCGGGAAAAAAAAAAAAAAAACACTTCCCCATTCAGTAGCTTGACTCCACTGAAGCATTAGAAACTAAACTTTTTTTAGCCTAGTGTTCAAAGACCAGCAGTTACCAAGTATGACCTTCTGTAATTCAGCAGGTGTATTGCAAAAACAATTGATTTTTCTTTAAACTTTTACAGAGAAAAGAGGTTATTTGATTTTAAATAGCTCTGTAATCTTTATAGAATCTTAAATGAAACTTTTTTTTATAAAAAACTTATTTTTCCTATTGTTAAGAAACTAAAAATTCCCCCTGTGAAATGGTTTGCAGTCTTGGTACAGCTGGTCATCTTTAGTGGATCAATAAAACATTTCAGCATCGCAATTTTTCTTCCTGGTATGCTTGTTAATAATTTTCAATACTACTTGGTGGAATGGAGAGGAATATTTTGGCCAAATAAATTTACTGGCTTCAAAAATTTCTCAACAACCTGAATACATGCAGTGATAAAAACAAGAAACTTCATGAATTTATAATTTGCAGAGGTAATTTTTCTTTGGAAATAAAAAAATGTGTGCTGTACAGACTGAGGTCTTCAATCTCTCTTTCAACCATTAGAATCCTCTTTTGTATTCACTGGGTTGAGGTGAACAGTGGTGTCTGAGAGCACTAGCAGTCTTTCCAGACTAAATAAGACAAGTGAATGGGGTACACAGTGTATTCCTTGAAGATATACCTCCAATTTCCCAAGTTACATTAATCCTATAGGATGCATCTCATGTATTCTTCATCATATACTGAGATTCTCTATATTACTTAATAATAATATAATATATAAAATTTTCACAATGCTGGAACTAGTCCATTAGCAGGTTTTAGTGTTGTTAGTATTATCCATACATCTTCAAATATACCCATTCCTTATAATAATGTAAAGTGCAGAGTATTTATTAAATTCTATGTTAGAAATTCAAAATATTGTTTCATTATTTCCATAACATGAAGATCTCATAAGATATAAATGTTTTTAAGAATATGAAAATAGTAGCTCATTTCCTTTTTACCTTTCTACTGGGAAAGGCTCATCAATTATCTCAAATAATTAGAATGTGAAAATGCTGACATTTCTGAAGCTAATATTGAGGGTGAACAAGAAGATACCTTCCTTCCAAAAAAAAAAAAAAACCCTCTATTGATACATAC
Organism: Lepus europaeus; assembly: GCF_033115175.1. Lineage (NCBI taxonomy): Eukaryota > Metazoa > Chordata > Mammalia > Lagomorpha > Leporidae > Lepus > Lepus europaeus. The sequence continues at coordinate 70,804,631 of NC_084827.1, forward strand.
ATTCCAATTTTTATAAATAAAGATATTATATGTACATTTAGTCTTCCACACTCATAGGTTTCACATTTGTGGCTTAAACCAACCATGGTTCAAAAGTATATAGATAAAAGTTGCACCTGCACTAAACATGTACAGACACTTTTTTTCTCGCTACAATTCCTTAAAGTATACAATATAACAGCTATTTTCATAGAATTTACATTGTATTAGGTGTTTTAAGTAATATAGAGCTTCTAAAAGTACATAGGAGGATAGGCATAGCTTATATGTGAATTCTATATCATTTCATATCAGGCGCTTGAACATCTGCATTTTGGTATCTAAGAATCCAGTGCCCCTCTAATACTGGGGGATGACTGTATGCACATTCAAACACATTGAGGTGAATACCCACAAGCAAAATATTTTTATTGCAGATTAAAAAAAAAATTGAGGGGCTGGCACTGTGACATAGCAAGTAAAGCTGCTGCCTGCAGTGCCAGTATCCCATATGGGTGCTGGTTCAAGACCTGACTGCTCCACTTCCGATCCAGCTCTCTGCTATGGCCTAGGAAAGCAGTAGAAGATGGCCCAAGGCCTAGGGCCCCTGCACCCACATGGGAGACCAGGAAGAGGCTGCTGGCTCTTGGCTTCCGATCGGCACAGCTCTGGCCATTGCGGCCATCTGGGGAGCGAACCAGCGGATGGAAGACCTCTCTCTCTGCCTCTCATTCTCTTTCTCTGCATCTCCTTTTTTCTGTGTGTAACTATGACTTTCAAGTAAAATAAATCTAAAAAAAAATTTTGAGAGGCAGAGGAGAAAAGGGGAGAATAAGAGACCGAGAGCGCCTGTCCACTGGTTTACTCTCCAAACGCCCACAGTGCTGGCACTGGGCCAGGGCCATATCTGAAGATGGGAACACAATCCAGGTCTTCCATGTGGGTGACAGGAATCCAATTACTTGAGCTATCACTTCTGCCTCCCACCAGTGTTTGCATTACCAGGAAGATGCAGTCCGGTGCCAGAGTTGGGAATCCAACAATGCAGGCACTCATATTTGGAGGTCAACATCCTAACCACTAGGCTGGGCACCTGCTACCTTCTTCTAGTTTTGTTAATGATGCATTGTGGTTCAGAGAGGTTAAAAGATTCTCAAGATCACAAAGCTAGTAAATGAAGAAACTGACTTTGGTTACATATAATTACACATATCATAATAATCATCAATAACTTTATGCTATGAAATTGAAGCCAATGATTTGTTGCATGTGGTGTATCAATAAAATATTTTATTCTTTCCCACAATTTATAGCAGTAGTAGCCATAATAATAGTTATAGTCATAATGTTCATTAGAATTCTGTTGTAAGTTAATATTTCTGCCTCTATTTTAAAGAAGAGGAAACCAATTCAGAGAACATAATTTGACTAGGATCACATGCTTCTACATGTTAGATCCATGATTTGAAACTTGGCTGTCTGCCTCTTCAGTCACACTCTCAGGTATACAGTGAATGGCCACTGTTTACAGGCAGAGTGTTGATAGCATTGTCTATCTATAGACAAGTGTACATGCATACTCCTGTATCAAGTTTATGAGATACACATCCTAAATAATGGCGAAGAATTGTTTTAAAAAAGCCAACAGTAGAGAACTTATTTAGATAGCATCCAAACTTTAAAATAAAAAATGTAAAAAGATTGTATACTTTACATGAATGTGTCTGCTAATACTTATATAAAAAGAAAAGTGAGGAAAGAGTCTGGATTAGCCTGATCACATAAAACTTTATCTGAAACAAAAAAACAATGAAAATAATAATAGTGATTCTATTGAGAGAATGGTGGAATGAGGAACTGCCTGTGATACTGGCATCTCCTATCAGAGCAACAGTTTCAATCTTCTTCAATTCAGCTCCCTGTAAATGCACCTGGGAAAGCAGTAGAAGATGACCCAAGTATTGCCAATGTGGGAGACCCAGACGGAATTCCTGGCTCCTGGCTTTGGCCTGGCCCAGCCACAGACATTGTAGCAATTTGGGGAGTGAAACAGTGGATGGAGGACCTCTCTCTCTCTCTCTCTCTCTCTCTCTCTCTCTCTCAATTGACCTTTAAAATAAATACATAAGTCTGAAAAATATTTTTGACAAGCATGAAATTCTACATGGCTAAAATTTTCAAAGCAAACTTCATTTCCAGCTGGACACACAAAAGACAGAAATCCTGCTCTCAGCAGTCACAAGGCCCTGGTGAATTTTTTTTTTTTTTTACTTCTCTGAGCTTTTTTCTCCATCTTTAAAATGAAGATGACACTAACATAAGAGAATTCTAATAAGCATTACTACTACAACTACCATCAAATATGATCGATTTGTCAATCACATATAGCAAACCACTGGCCTCAATTTATTAAAGGAAAGTTATTGATGATTATTATGATACATAGGATTGCATATGTCTCAGAGACAGCTTCTCCATTTACTACCTGTGCTACTACTGTGGGTATCTATAACATTTTCAGTTCTTAGCTCTTATGCCAAACTGGAATAAATGCAGCATCCATTATGTAGAATTAAGGTGATTACTAAATTGATTTAGGAATTTGACAATTGCATTATACACATAAATAGTATACACATAGGATAGAAACTGTGGCGTAGTAGGCTAAGCCTCCGCCTATGGCACTTGCATCCCATATGGGCAATGGTGTATGTCTCTGTTGCTCCTCTTATGATCTAGCTCTCTGCTAATGGCCTGGGAAAGCAGTAGAGGATGGCCCAAGTCCTTGGGCGCCTGACCCTTTTTGAGAAACCCAGAAGAAGCTCCTGACTCCTGGCTTCAGATCAGCCCAGTTGTGCCATTGCTGCCTTTTGGGGAGTGAACCAGCAGCGTGAAGACCTTTCTCTCTGTCTCTCTGTCTGTAACTATACCTCTTAAATAAATAAATAGTATATACATAAAAATTTAGCTATTGTCAGTGATCACAAAAGGCCAATAATTTTGGTGCTAAAATTACTTTACTTTTATAATTGGAAAGTCATACATTGTGATTTTGCTACAGGCCTTTCAGAATCATTTTTTTAAATTTAGTTATTTTTATTTATTTGATAGAAATAGAGAGTGAGTGAGGGAGGGAGGGAGGGAGAGAGAGAGAGAGAATATGAAGCCATTAATTCATTTACTAAATGCCTACAACAGTCAGGGTTGGGCCAGGCTGCAGCCAATAACTCCATCCAGGTCTTTCCTGTGAGTGGCAGGAGCCCAAGTCCTTGGGCTGTTATCTACTACCACCCAGGGTGTGTATTGGCAGGAAACTGGATCAGAAGCAGAGGTAAGATCCCATCCCTGGCACTCTGGGGATACAGTCATTCAGAGTATATCCTGACCTGCTGCATTACGATGCTCACCCCACAGACTCCTCTTTTATAACAAATGCCAGCATGACCAAAATCATAAATTACAATAAAATATCATTGCTGGGAATAAATAAAATGTCACATTTCAGCATATGGTCCACTGAATAGCCACCATCTGGCACATGCTATAAATGTAGAATCTTGGCCCTGACCCCAGATGTACTGGATTAGAATCTGCTTTTTGGGGGGAGAACAGAGGATGCAGTAGGCATTTTGTATAGTGGTTAAGATGATACTTGAATTGACCCCATCACACCTTGGACACCTGTATTCAGCCCTAGCTCTTCTCCTGATCCCAGAATTCCTGCTAATGTGTACCCTGGGAGGCAGCAGGTGATGGCCAAGTACTTGGTTCCTTGAAACCCACATGGGAGCCCCAGATTGAGTTCCCAGATCCTAGCTTTGGCCTCACCCAGCCTTGGATATTGTGGGCATTTGGGGAATGAACCAGTAGATGAAACAGCTCCCTCTATCAGCCTCTGTCTCTCTGTCTTTCATATAACTAACAATAAGGGGCCGGCGCCGTGGTTCACTAGGTTAATCCTCCGCCTGCGGTGCCGGCATCCCATATGGGCACCGGGTTCTAGTCCCGGCTGCTCCTCTTCCAGTCCAGCTCTCTGCTGTGGCCCGGGAAGGCAGTGGAGGATGGCCCAAGTGCCTGGGCTCTGCACCCACATGGGAGACCAGGAGGAAGCACCTGGCTCCTGGCTTCGGATTGGTGCAGTGTGCTGGCTGTAGCAGCCATTTGAGGGGTGAACCAACAGAAGGAGGACCTTTCTCTCTGTTTCTCTCTCTCGCTGTCTAAATCTATCTGTCAAATAAAAATTTTATTTTAAAAAATAACTAACAATAAACTAAATTTTCAAGAAAGTTTAGGAGAATCCCTTTTTGTCAAGATCCCAAAATAAATCACATGAATATTAAAATTTGAAAAATAATGATGTAAAACAAATACACTAGCCGCCAGCCACATACTTAAATTTAAACTAATTAAAATTAAATAAAATTTTAAATTCATTTCTTCAGCGATAATAGCAATAAAATTGAGTGTCCACTAGCCACAAGTGGCCGTTGATTACCAATATTGGGAAGCACAAATATGGAACATTTTCATCACTCCAAAATGTACAAGACAGTGCTGCTCTAGACTTTTTTTATGAGAAAGAAAAATATATTTTAGAAAAATAATTTCAATAATTCAATAAGTTTAATTACAAAAATAATTCACTGGAACCCTTTGTGTACACAGACAAATTGTCATTCTAAACCTAACTTTCTTAAAGAAAGAGCTGATGAGAAAGCTGAGCGCCAGGGAAGGGAATGACTTGCTCCATGTGCAGGTGCTCATTCTCTATACAGCCCCAGTTCTCTGTTTATTTCTCCTGCCTCCACTGTTACATTCATAAGTACTTATTTTCTCTGCTCCTCCCTACAAGATCAGTTCTAAAGACAGAATATACCATGCAATCATGGAAAGATGAATAATCAAAAATTAGAAAAAAAGTAACAAGAAAAGAAGTCATGGTGGAATTCCAGATCTATGAAACAGATTAGAAAAGCTGTCTGTTGGGGTACTGGTGGTCATGAAAGTGAATGACAGAGGAAGGAAAACTTCTGATACATTTGAAATCAGTTCATGGGGATGACTTATCTCTTCTCTAAAGGAAGCACTGAAGGCAGCCATCTTTAGGTAGAATCCTACCATGCAACTTGATCTGAACCATACTTTGCGAAATCCTAAAGAATGATTTTCATTTCCTTGTGTGCAATTATCCTATCTCATCTTCTCCACAGAAGAGCAATTTGGGTTTACCAAATTGTTCTGCACTATCCTTCAAAGACACCTGGACCAATTTGTTGGGATGAATGTGACAAGCAGGGTTGGCCTACTGGCTACATTCCAACACCTTGCTGCTGGTGAATCAAATCTGACAATCGAAGCTCCGTGGGGTTTGTAGAAAGCTTTGATAAAATTGCTTAAGAAGCTGGCTGTGACACCAAGTATAAGCCTAGATTGCACCATTTTTCTGAAGTTAGAAAAGTCAATAAAAATTCTTGAGGCTGTGAATAAAACTCAAGTCTGTCTGCAGGTCCATCTTTTCAATGTCAAACTAGGGCATTATTTAATCAGTCCACACGAAGATTATATAACTTTAGGACACTGTGTGTCTTTGACTTACAATTTTTACTATGTAACAGATGCGCAAAATATATGAAATTAGATGTTATGTATTGAAGATAGATGGGTTGCCAAAGAATACTGCTTTCTAAAAAAGGCAACCAAAAGTGTTAGTTTAAATGCTCTGTCAGATAATAACCATATTTGTGTATAATTCTGCAAACTTTGGTAGCAAGTCTTTTCCTGAATGATTATAATCGCCACCCTCCACAAATGTTCTCTGAAACACTTTACCAACTTGGTAGTTCTTTTGTTAATGAGTTAGTTCTTGATGTATGTTTACTACACATCTAAATGAGTCATTTTTATAACCTTTTACTTTGACAAGGTTTAATGCTATAGACCTTCATAGACCTCCATGTCTTATCTGGAGCTGGTCTCCCTAGTCTTTGGGAGTCTTTTTCGTCTGAGAAATGAGAAATTGCAAAAAATCAAAATGTCACTAAAACCATGGCACAGGTAACAGTGTTGCTTCTGGATAGACTTTACATAATAGATCTTGTCTTAATAAATATATGGCCCAGAAAAAGATTTTTGGAAAATCATTAAAACAGCTGGAACTTCCTTCTTTAATTCTAATCAACGTTTTCCTTAACTGATATTACTACGGACTAACAAATGACATCTATGATTCTGACAGGTACATAAGCATCCAAATAAGTAGGGAGGAACTGTTGCTCTAATCTACAAAACTCATCTCTGGTGAGATGTTGTGTGAGTTGGTCTTTGCCATTCTCAGTGTCTTTAACAGTAAAGTACTTGACTTAATCATGTGCCAATTATAAAATTTTTAAAGACATATTTCCCTTAAAGAAGAAAAATTGAGAGCCTATTCTATTATTTAAAATTCTAGGTTACGAGGAGCACAAAGAACATGTTATTAATAACCATCACCTGAAGATTATTCTGGCAATGTTGCTTTCAAAGCTTAGGTAATATGTGTTTATCCACAAAATAATAGATAGTTTCTCCTTAAAAATTGGTTTTAAATGGAAATCAGCAGATGGTACTGTGTAACAATACCATGCTATGTACTTAATTTTTTATCACCTGTGTAACCTCTTGGCACTTTTTGACTCCTCTGAAATACATTTTTCTTATTATAGCATGACTAATTTTGAGGTTTACATAACAATTATGGGCTTGCTATGTTGCACTACTCCAAATCAGCAATTTTACATCATGCTGTCTTTGCCTTGGATTTTCCTTAACTAAAATTGCTTTGTGTAACCCATAAGCAATGTGAAGCTGACATTTCTGAGCCCAAGCAGCTAATCCTAGATTGTATTTACCTATTTTCAAATATTTGCACCATCTGTGATTCCACATTAGTATTTTTGGATTCACTGTTACAGCTCAAAAATTGTAGTTCTGAGAAGGAATGAAGCAGCACACAGAATACAGAATGTATTATAAGCATGAGATGGAATTTAACCACAGGATGGGAAAAGAAATGTACAAATTTAAGAGAGCGAATGCATATTTAGTTCTCCAAATTTGAAAGCCAAACTTTGTCAGCTTCTCTGCACTTGTATATGGCATACAAAATGTATACCATAAATTTTCATAATCAACTCATAATCCACATTTGCTTTTGAGCCAAGATGACATTGTAAAATCTCCATATCAATAAAAACAGGAACTAAATAATAAAGGAGGCCATAAGTTTTTGATGTGGTAAACAAAAAAAAAATGGAGAAAGATACTTTAAAACTGGAATTTCTAACTTCTGGGAAACTGAATACCCAGTGTTGTTTGATTTTCCATCACTCTGCCTTTGTCTGGTATTGCTACAGAACACATACTAGTAATCAAATAATAAGTACTGTCATTTTTGAACATCTATTGGATAATAAACCTATAACATTTTTAACCCTACCAGTAATTCTGCGAAGTAATAATCATTCCAATTTCAGACAAAGTATCCATTGTAGAGACAGACAAGGTAAGTTGCTCAAACTAGTAAATTAAAGGGCTAGACTCTGATGTCAGATCAAATGAATTAAAAAAAAAATCTTACTGACTCAATTCTTTAACTGGACTTTTATTTACCATATAAATATTTCTCAGGTCTAATATTGGAACTTGGTACTCAGACAAACACATGTAGGAAGAAAAAAATCACAATTTCTATTTCTGGAAAAGCCTTATCTACCAAGAAATTCAGTGACTTAGAAGTTGTTTGTTTCTATTAACTGTCCAAGAAGGTTCTAATATTAACCAGCATGGATTTCAGAGTTCTTAAGCTCATCCCTCCTTCATGAGGAAATCATCCACTCGCTACTCCTTTGCTATTGAGTTGCAACTTCAAATGCTGAGTGTATAATCAATAGTTGCTCATTCAAGCTGAGGACAAGAGAAATCTTCCGGAAAGTCAGCTTCTGCTTGTGTAGTGGGAGGTGTTGTCATTTTCTTGGAGCAGTTGATCTCAGAGTTGACTTTCAGAATGACTTTATGGCTCCGGTGGTGATTCCCTGACAATGGAAAATTGGAGAAGATGTATATGCAGCTCTTTAAGTCTTGTGATGATGCCAAAACTAAAGGAAAATAGTTTAGAACTAAAATCTCACAAAGGAAAAAAATCAGGAAATGTCAAGTGAGTATTACCTATGGACTCAACACTTTTAAAGACACACACAGAGAGACACAGACATACATGGATATACACATTTGGTTACACTGATGTCAAGAGCTAAGGAAGACAGATGTGCCATCCAGACACTATCGGGGCTGTTATGTCACCATTCAGTCTGGAAAGATGACACACAGAAAATGGTCATATGTGAAGATACCTAGAACCAAGTATGCTTCCAATTGTGTGATCTTAGACAAATCACTTAAACTCTCCATAGTCTGTTTCCTAATCTGAAAACAACGGTGTTAGAGTCAGGAAGAACAGTTCCTTGAAATCTTAACAATATATATGTGATATATAGTTAAAGGGAAGAGTTTGGAAAGGCAAGGGGGCTGATGTCAAAATATTCAACACATCAGAAATCAGGTTTTGGAAGAAGAGGCTCTTGGAAATAAAGGAAAGTGCCAGAAACTGGTTTTGGGTTTAGAGATGGCACAGATGCAAGGAGAGAAAAAAGAATCAAAAGTACCATTCTGTGTCACAGAGAGACTGACTCTGTGAGCAAAGAGAAATTTGCAAGAAGTAGCATATGCAGAACAAATCACTCATGGCACCAAAGATGCATAAGGCTCTTTTTAGGGCAGCTGTAAACAAACTCTATAGATATGAAGTCAGATGGTGAATCTCTTCCATTTAAACTCTAAGTTTGAATCACACATGCTTATCACTGAAGGCATGACCAGAAGAAGTAGCATACACACACTTTCTAGGATTAGAGAAAAAAAATAACCCCGATGAAGACTATACCTTTAAAATGTACTCAATTTATTTCTCGGAACACATTTCTTTTCCAGTACTCAAAAAGTGAACAAAGAACTGAAATATCTAGTTTTCCTCTAAAACCCCTGAAAGTTATGGAACAGACAGAAAAACTATTATAAGTTTAGAGATCGTAGGAAACCTGAAATATAGACTAACAAAGTCAAATGAATTGCCTATTTTTAAATTTGAGAAATTCTTTACGGGTTTCAGAATGTTTTTTCTCTTGAAAAGTTGTATCTTAGATCTCTGTTTCAATATTACCTCAGTTCCTAATCTTCAATTCCATATCTAAAAAAGAAGTATCATTACGCAAGTTTGTGGAACATTGATTTAAAGGTTGTTTATAGAAAAGATTTCTAGTACTTGCTTCCAAACATATGAAAAGAAAAACAGTCATGTCTTGCATTCATCAGCTTATATTAAAATAATTCCTGGAGGTAAAATGTGATTAATGGAAGTGTATCAGAGTTTTCACTTACTCATTTCTCTTGCCAAAAGTAAACTCATGTTCCAATAACAGGAAAGGCCTACTTCTCCCTGTACAAACATTATTAATGCAACTTCAAGTGGTCTCTCTGGTCCATTATTTGAAAATCAATCATGAGAGAACCTGCCATTCAAATTCTCAATTATGTAATTCACATTTGTCACATTTTGTTTACAGAGAAAAGACCCTTAGTTGTAATAAATAAAATGAATCTTTATGTAGAGCTCAGAAAAGAGGTAGTGATGAAGATAATAAAAGTAACCTTTCCCCTATTTTATTCATTTGCTATCTTATAACCTGATACATAATTTTTTCTCCTAAGAAAATTGAAAATCATGAAGTAACAATAATATTGAAGGCAGATAAAATGCAATTTGACTGAAGAATATTCCTGAATGTAAAATCAGATTTGATTATGCATTTAACTAACTTTTAAATTTCAACTTATCATTTACTTTATGTAAAGAATTTTTAAGTCAATTCTTGCTGAGAAAACTTTTGGAAAGAGAATGATAAACCAAACCATGACCAAACAAGATACAAAGTCTTTTGGGGAAGCAAAAATTATTACCTAAAAATAGTGGGAAAAAATGAAGTTGGCACAATTTGATTTTTATCTAATACTCTGTAATAATGGAACTAGAAAATACCAATGACATTTAGATATTGACTATATATGTATATACACACACATATACACACACTTACAGAAAGAAAAGGAAAGTCATTTTATGTAAAAGACGAAACAAAGAGTTCCGTTAACAATTACTGAACAAACAGCACAAAACAAAGCAATTACAAGATCAGTTTTGGAGAAAACCATGTTTTCTATAATTAGTATGGCAGTAGATGTTATCTGTACTAGTACATTTGGATATGTATGAATGTCTGTGAATTCAGGGCAGTTTAACACAGGAGAAAAGAAAAAAAAAAAAAACTACATGAGAAGAGCTTTCTCTTAAGTGCCTCATGCTGCCCATTGAACCTACGTCCCAGCCTTCCCTACTGCTGGGAAACAAAAAGCTTTCCTATGGTCAGCAGATGCTGGATGATAAGAATGGCTACCAGGTGGAGGGAAGGTAGGTGTTCAGTTTAAAAGTCCAAGTGAACAGGTGCTATCAAGATAGAAAAAAAATAAACCTGAAGTGTTTGGCATCAGGACAATGCAAACTTTAAAATAATAGTGAGCTGCTAATAATCAATGCTAAGCTGTATGCTTCTGCCTACATTAGAGCGGAGACATTTCCAAGTTCACCTAAGGAAACTTTTACTTCTTCTTCTGTAGAGAAGTTTGCATTCCCTCCTTCATTTCTTTGGCCTGTTTTGGACCTCATACAAGTCGTGAGATGGGGGAAAAAAACTCTAAACTGTCTTGGTTGATGTTCATCTTTGTACATGTCCCTATTATAAAGTTGAAGTAGTATGTGAAATTGGTTAGAAAACACACAAAGTAATTCTGCAAGTATGAATATATGTAGTAGGAGGTTTAATAGTTGGAATATCAAGAAGTGGCATGTGTGTTTAAGTGTTGTATAGAAATATCTGTAGACAAATTTGTGTGAACAACTGCATTATGCATAGCCCAATCTACCCATGCCCCCACATACACATCATTAACAGTCTTAAGGCCACCCTCTCTGGAGTCCTAAAGTTTCCACTGCAATGCAATTCTCCTGCTACCTGGACTGAAATCTCACTCTCTGCTTTAACACATCTCTCTTTTCTTCCAATATCCTCTTTATAATGCTAATTTTCTTATGAAGTGCTTTGCATTGAAAACAACATGCAATGTATTCAGTAGCCAGTATTTACTTTCAGCCTGACCCCTTACAGGGTAGGACAGTAAAGAAACAAGTTTTTGTTTTGTTTTGTTTTGTTTTGACAGATAGAGTTATACAGTGAGAGAGAGACAGACAGAGAGAAAGGTCTTCCTTCCGTTGTCTCATCCCGCCAAATGGCCGCTACAGCTGGTGCTGTGCTGATCCAAAGCCAGGAGCCAGGTGCTTCCTCCTGGTCTCCCATGTGGGTGCAGGGCCCAAGCACTTGGGCCATCTTCTTCTGCCCTCCCTGGCCACAGCAGAGAGCTGGACTGGAAGAGGAGCAACCAGGACTAGAACCCGGCGTCCAAATGGGATGCCAGTGCCACAGGCGGAGGATTAACCAAGTGAGCCGTGGCACACCAGTCCCGAAACAAGTTTTAATTGAAAGGAAATAAGGATGGAACAGCATATTTTGAATCCTGGATGTCTGCCTAATTAGGCATGATTTTCAAAACTATTAATATACACATGCATGCACAAATTCATATGTAATCATAAAAATTTGTGTACTGAAAATGTGATAGGCTGTAAAATGTTAAAATAATAGACCTAATGCTATGATGTTCAATTGTCAGGTATTGGTTTTCCATAAAATTGCATGTTTTAAAGAAAACTATAATTAATGCTATCTTTGCAGCCAAGTAGTTGCTTTTAAAAATGCACCATTTAGTCATACTCTAGAATGTAAGTTTTTTTAAATGTTTTGCTTTTGTGTGGTTGTTTTGGTTTGGTTTTTGGAGATGAAAGGAAAGTCAAGTATTTAAGGCAATATTTTTACCCACTGGATTCAGCAGAAGGGTGCCATCTGGTGGAAATGTTAGCAGGATCTAAGCTTTCTCTGACTTACCAAAAAAGTACTTAATTTAACAAACTTGAGTTTCATTCTTACAAAAAGCAAATAATACAAAGATTATTTTTAAAAATTCCCTATGTACTTATGAGGTTCTACTTGGATTTTTTTTAGTATTATTCAGATGAATTAAGAGGATATTAACTTCAAAGTTTCAAGAATAATTATTTACATTTTTAGTTGAAGCTTTAAACAAACTTTTCATCCATTTTACATTCAAGGTAAATTCGTGCCTACTCACACACATACACACAATTTGCAGTTATTTTTCATAGGAATCTGTTTTATTGTGATTGTGTAGAATTCAGGAGGTGAAACTTCAGACTTAAATGGGATCTGGGCTGAATCTCACTTTCTTCACTTTTGAAGACAAGCTTGGCCAACTTGCTTGATTTCTTTAATCCCCTCTATTCTCATCTCTAAATTGGGGATAGCAACAGCATACTCCTCAAAAACTTGTTTTGAGCATCAGACAGCCAAGTCCATTCAACAAATGTTACCATATCAATGCCCAGAACAACGCTCTGTATGTGGCAAATATTCAGGAGGTAATTCTTTAAAATAATAATAAATTATATTTAGCCACCTCAATGGAAAATGGGATATTGATCCTGTTAAGTGGAAATGACTATAGCTACTCTTGTCAATGCGCAGTTTTATGAAAACAAAACATACCTGTGTAGACATTTTTTAATCAATGAAGCTTTAAAAGAAAGATCATTAGATAATAAAAAAAAAGTATATCCAATGATTCAGAATAGTCATAAAAGTATACAGTCCCTGACATGTTTATCACTGTTGGCTCCTTGGGAAGGGCTGCCTCTTGCCATGGCACTCTATGGCAGAGGACAGTAACAAATAAATGAACAGGAAGGGTAAGCTCTCTACAGGACTGTAACAATAACCAAATTATATGATTCATAAACATGCTCACACAGAGAAAAGACTAAGGTTTTCTTCTGTGCTGTAGGTGGAGGTAGCTGTTTG